>NW_020837949.1:13236317-13288674 GCF_003676395.1 Aethalodelphis obliquidens
CCTCCCTCCCTCCCTTCCTTCCTTCTTTCCCGCCTTCCTCCCTCCCTCCCTCTCTTCCTTCTCTCCCTCCCTTCCTTCCCTCCTTCCTCCCTCCCTCCCTCCCTCCCTTCCTTCCTTCCTTCCCTCCTCTCTCCCTCCCTCCCTCCTTTCCTTTTTTTGTAACAGTTTTATTGAGGTATAATTCACATACCAAAAAAATTCATCCATTTAAAGCATACAGTTTAATAGTTTTTAGTATATCCACAGAGTGTGCAACCGTCACCAATTTTAGAACATTTTCATCACATGGCAAAAGAAACCCACACCCCTTAGCCATCACCCCCAGCGCCCACTCCATCTCCTCCAGCACTAAGCAATCATCAATCTACTTTCTGTCCTGTAGATACCCCTGTTCCAGACATTTCATATAAATGGACTTATACAATTTGTGGCCTTTTGTGACTGGCTTCTATTCATTTAGCATAATGTCTTCAAGGCTCAGTATGTTGTAGCATGTGTCATCATTCCTTTGATGGCTGAATATTATTTCATCATATGGGTATACCACATTTTGTTTATTCATCAGTCGATGGCATTTGGACTGTTTCCACTGTATGACCATCAAGAATAATGTGCTCTGAATGTTAGTATACAAGAACATATGTGGATATATGTCTTCGTTTCTCTTGGGAGATGCGTTATTTCTAAGATTATGTTGGTAAAGTGCTTAGTACAGTGCCTAACAGGTCATAGGATGTAACAGTGTTCATTTCCTTACCCTGGCCTTTCCAAAGGTTATGAATGAAAGCTATTTCCTGCTTGCTGCCCTTGGAAGAAAGGGGTCAGGCCTTCAGGTTACTGTCCCCAGGGGTACTGGCATCACTGAGTAGCAGATTCTTGCATCAGGCTTGTGAGAGGTGTCGATCGGGTGGTTCTGGTTGAAGGTACTAAGAGAACAGATAACAAGGTTTGGGGGCGAAATATAGAATTCGGAGTAGAAAGATACAAATCACAAGATTCTCTATTCTGCTACTTAAACACTGCGATCCTGGGCAAGTCTCTGAACCTTAATCTTCTCTTCAAAAATAAGCATAACAAAAATTACATCTGGAAACTGGCAGGAGGCAGGGGGCTTACGTACGTTATAATGTGTGTATGATGCGGAAATCAGGTGCTGTACAAATGTGTGATAAGATCTAGGGCTGCCATAGGGGAGAAAATCAGAATTTTGAAATTCCGTTCAAATTACAGCAGGTTCAGAAGGCATTTGGAGCTCTTTAGGGGATATGACAGATACTGGTCAGGGGCTACTGTCAACCCCTCAGGGCTGCAGCCGCTCTGTGGAGCTGGTTCTTGCCTGCAGCTGGCTTTCTGGCTCTGAGAAAGACCCAGGTCATTCTCAGTTCACCAGGGCTGCAGGCACATCAGATTCACAATGTGATCTTACTTGAACATCTTGGGGCTATTCAGTTATTCCAGCACCATTTGTTAAAAAGTCCATCTTTTCCCTAGTGATTTAAGACGCCACCTTGATCATATATAAAGTTCTATGAATACTTAGGCCTATGTCTAGACTTTCTGTTCTATCAGTCTATTTATCTATTGTGGCAGTACCACACTGTTTTAATTATAGAGGCTTTATAGTATGTTTGAATATCTGGTAGGGGCAGTCACCTCTGCTCCTCAGCTTTTTTTATTTTTCTGTGTTTTCTTAGCTCTTCTTACACGTTTGGTAATCTGGTTTTAAAGTGTTCTGTGTCCTCCTGGGAGGTCCTGGTGGAGGGTCAGGAGTGGGTTGGGGCTGAGTTGTCTTTTGGACCTGGGTGTGCTTACTTACTTCACTAAACTGGTTTTGTAAGATTCTATTTTCTTTTAGATTAATGAGCACTGAAGGCTTCTAGTGGCTGGATAGCACTCATTTTCCCTGAAGCTCCAAAAGAGCATTTTAGAATACTCTTTAATTGAGAGAGAATATTAAAATGTGGTAAATGTAGTTAGAGTATATGAGTTTTCTGTACTGTTCTTGCAACTGTTCTGTAAACTTGAAATTATTTTGAAATAAAAAAATGTAAGGTCGCCATGCTTCTGGTAACATCTTGGTAAAAGCTTTCAGCAGTCTACACAAGTTGTGTTCAGATTCTGTCTTAGTTCACATCTTGATTGACTCCTGCAAGGAAATCCAGCAAATCAGTTGGGTGTAATCCCTTACAGAATCAGTGCTGCTTTTCATTCAGGAGTTTGTCCTTCCTTAAGCATTTAGCCATTTTGAGATTATGCAAACATCTTTGCCTTTCACCCATACACCCCAAAGGAAATTCAGCCCACCCTTTGAGCCCAGATCCGCAAAGGAATCTGCTGTCACCTGTTTTGCTTATCATATTGTGTTTTGTATTAAAGACATGTCTTTTGTATTAAAGACATTTGTTTGCATCCCTCAGCTTTATTGAGATATAATTGACATATAACATTGTGTGAGTTTAAGGTGTACACGTGATGATTTGATATACATTTATATTGTGACATGATTACCATATACCGTTAGTGAACACATCCATCACCTCACACAGTTAACTTTTTTTTGTTTGTGTGGTGAAAACATTTAAGATCTACTCTCTTAGCAACTTCCAAGTATATAACACGATACTGTCGTGCGCATCTTATTTTCTGTATGAGAATGAAAACTCTCAGAGGGCAAGTAAATGATTTAGTTTACATTTCTCCCAGCTTCACTCAGTTCCCTGTGTGCAGTAGACACAATTATTAGTTGGAAGAATGAATTACATGACTATTTCCCTGTTAGCCATAGGTCCCCATATAATCTCTCTTTGAACCCATGGGAACATCTGTACTGGGAAGTGGTTACTGGAGACCAGGATCCAAGCCTTGGTAGTCACTAAGGGAAAGGAGGAAATGAGAATAAAGTATCACTTACCCTTTCGTTCAGGAGATACTGTGGCAAAGCCCAACAAGTAGTGGAGTGACAGGCTCAGCCGACCCGATACCCTGCAGCTGTCGTTGTAGCTGCAGAGCGACCATGTGGCCTGTTGGGGGCGCCACAGGGCAGACCCTGACTCCCGCAGGTAACAGCTGAGTTTACATTTTCCCCTGTTATTTGTGATAGTAATAATATTGCATGCTTATTACAAAAAAATTGGAAATCTATTTTTTGTTGTTGTTGAAAATATAGATAAGTAGAACAGAAAAAAATCATTCCAAGATTCTTATTCGATGACAGCTACTGTTAATCCTTTGTTACATTTCCTTCCAGTCATTTTCTTATGTGTGAGATTTTGAGTAGGAATAGATTCCTTCCCCCTGCCCCCTTTAAAAACATGTTTTACTCATATAGCATGCAAGCTTTTGGATCCTGTTCCTTTGGCTAACATCACAACGTGAGCATTTTTTCCATTTAGTAATAGTCTTTTTTTTTTTTTTTTTTTCTGCTGTGCTGCACGCATGCAAACCAGGGATCGAACCTGTGCCCCCTGCAGTGGAAGCTCAGTCTTAACCCCTGGACCGCCAGGGAAGTCCCAATAGTCTCTTTTTTTTACCTTGACTTTTTAATTTACTTTTTAAAAATAACAGCTTTATTGAAATATAATTCACATATAATACAATTCACCCATTTAAAGTGTACAGTTTAATGGTTTTTAGTGTATTCACAGAGTTGTTCGACCATCACCACAATCAATTTTAGAAATTTTCATCACTCCAGAAAGAAACCGCATACTCATTAGCAGTCACTCCCCATTTTCCCCACCTACCCGCTTCCAACCTAGACAACCACTAATCTACTTTCTATCTCAATAGAATTGTAGTAGTCTTAAACGTAATTTAACTTGCTATATAATATTTCACTGAAAGCTGTATTATAGTTTATATTACCATTATATTGCTTGACATTTGAGTTATTTGTGATTTTCAGTATTATAAATAATATAGCTATGAACATTTATGCATACATTTTTCCATATTTAGGATTATTCTTTAGGATAGACTCCCAAAGTAGAGAAATGTTTAATCACAGAACCATAAAAAGAGAGACCCACAAAAAAACCTTCAGTCTCCCTCCCAGCTCACTCTATTAGTAAGTGTTTATGAAATTCAGCATGGTGTAAAAGAATAAAACAATTGCTGATCTTGAAGAGCTGAACAACACTAAAAATAATCAGCTAGAGTCTAGTTCTCGTCTAGATTAGAAAATGTAATATGAAGCCACAGTGATACTGTATAAGGAGCACCAGGCTTGGGCTCAAAACATAGACTCACTCCTGGCTCTACCACTTAAGAGTTGTTATATGTACTTAGACAAGTGACTTAACTTCCCTTGGTTTGATTTCCTCATCAGAAGAATGGTAGGAGCATTGACATTGACTTCTGCAGAGGTTAGAAACAAGAAGTGGCTTCTGGCCTAGCCAAGAACAGAGAGAAGGAAGAGTAAGTTTAAATGTTTGAGAGTTGAAAGAAGTTAGAACCTGACTTCTCCAAGTTTGGTGACCTGTAATACCTAAAAGAAACAAAAGGAGGTGTACTTTTTTACTTAAAAGAAATATTTACCTGAATTCAGATTTTTAAACCATATTTTCGCAGTATTAGCATATTTCATAACTCCCATAACTCCTACTTTTATGATTTATGGCAAACTCATAGTAACTTTTTCCAGAGAGGTGACTCTAGTAGTTATTAAGCATTAACTTGGGAGGGCTGATACCACTAAAACTTTATACACACAGTAGTTTAGTGTTCATATGCAAGATGGCCACCTAATTGTACTTTCTTGCTTTTTATCCTCCACAAAATGGTGAACCGAAAGGCACATATGGAAGTATTTCCACACTGCAAGTGAGTGAGGGGAAACACATGATTTGCAAATATTGTCAAGT
This sequence comes from Aethalodelphis obliquidens, assembly GCF_003676395.1. Lineage (NCBI taxonomy): Eukaryota > Metazoa > Chordata > Mammalia > Artiodactyla > Delphinidae > Aethalodelphis > Aethalodelphis obliquidens. The sequence goes on from NW_020837949.1 coordinate 13,241,180, forward strand.
GAAAAATGTGTTTCCATCCTACGAAGGTGGCCAAATACATCTCTCTATGTAGGATTGTTCTGCAGGTGTGAAAAATCCTTCCTGGGTTTACGAAAAGTGAGAATAATAAAAATCTTTCGCTATCTCTGGCCTCAGGAGCATCAAAAAGTGTGGTCCAGTCTACAGCCTCAGGCTGCTCAAGCCACAGATTCCCAGTGGCTTCACTTGTCAGACAACTGACAGGTGTAGGTCAAGAAAATACTGGTCAGGTTGTTCAAAGAAACTGTTATTGTCAGTAACTGGGTATTCATACTCACAGAAAGTCTTAAAATGACTCAGATTATGCTCTCGGTCTGGAGGCCATTCCTTAGGGTGAAAATGAGTCTTGCTGTTGAAGCCTGCCTGTGTAGGGACGATCTATGAAACAGCATCTTGGAGCATTTACACCTGGGCTTGAGGGACAGGAGCAACTCACTGTGTGCTGATAACACCTCCATCGGATTTCAGAGATGCTCTGAAAAATAGGAGCAGAGAGACACGCTGGAGTAAAAAACTGCCTTGCAAAGGAAGCTGGCAAAGGAGAGTAGATCTGTTGCTGACTGACAATACCAGTGACAGGAAGATAAACTCTAGGGTTCAACTCTAAGCCTATGAATTCCCGGGGGAACTTATAAATGCAGACTCCTAGGCCCTCTTCTAGCAGTCTGATTCACTCAGTCTGGGGTGGGGCCAGCACTCCTCAATTTTAGCAGCTGTCCTTGCTGATTAAAAAAAATAATAATAACAGGGGACTTCCCTGGTGGCAAAGTGGTTAAGACTCCATGTTCCCAAGGCAGGGGACCTGGGTTCGATCCCTGGTCAGGGAACTAGATCCCACATGCATGCCGCAACTAAAAGTTCACATGCTACAACTAAGGAGCCCGCCTGCGCAACTAAGACCCGGCGCAAGCAGCTAAATAAATAAATATTAAAAAAAAACAGCATTATTGAGATATAATTCACATACCATAAAATTCACCCCTTTCAAATACACAGTTTTTAGTGTTTTTAGCATATTAACTCTAAGTGTTTTTAGCATATTAACTATTTTGTGCAACTATCACCACTAATTTTAGAACATTTTCATCACTCTCCTCCCCTGGAAAATCCGTACCTATTAGCAGTCACTCCCCACTCCCCGTCACACAGCCCCTGGCAACAGTAATCTATCAATACTTTCCATCTCTATGTATTTATCTATTCTGCACGTTTCATGTAGATGGAATCATGCTATATTTCTTTTGTGTCTGGGCTTTTTCCCACTTAGTATTTTTTTACAGTTCATCATGTTGTAGCATGTAATAGTCCTTTTTTATTAAATGGCTGAATAATATTCCATTTGTATGGCTAGACCACATTTTGTTTATCCAGTCATCTGTTGAGTATAAGAAAATGGTATATGTGTTCGCTCATTCAACAAACATCTTTTCTTTTTAAAAAATATTTATTTTTAAATTTAATTTTGGCATGGGCTTTTCTCTAGTTGGTGGCGAGCAGGGGCTACTCTTCGTTGCGGTGCGTGGGCTTCTCATTGCAGTGGCTTCTCTTCTGGAGCACCGGCTCTAGGTGCTCGGGCTTCAGTAGTTGTGGCACGCAGGCTCAGTAGTTGTGGCTCGCAGGCTCTAGAGCGCAGGCTCAGTAGTTGTGGTGCATAGGCTAGTTGCTCTGTAGCACGTGGGATCTTCCCTGACCAGGACTCAAACCTGTGTCCCCTGCATTGGCAGGTGGATTCTTAACCACTGCGCCACCAGAGAAGCCCTTGTAGTTTTATTTGCAACGCAAATAAAAACCACTCAAAGTTTAATTTTATTAGTATGTAATCATTTATGAACTAAACTGTATTTTTCATTCAGTGTTTCAAGTCTGACCATTTTATGAATCAAGTTATGTATCGAATACATTTACTTATATTTCAGAACTAACATACTAGCCTTAGAACACTAAAGGGCACTGGAAAATTATAGTTATGTATTCCTCACTCCACCTCCTCCCCTGCCCAAATTTCATTGAATATACTTATACTGTATTTTCAGTTGAGATATAATTCACATAAAATTCACCATTTAAAAGTGCACAGTTGGGCTTCCCGGGTGGCACAGTGGTTAAGAATCCACCTGCCAATGCAGGGGACACGGGTTCAAGCCCTGGTCCAGGAAGATCCCACATGACGCAGAACAACTAACCCCATGTGCCACAACTACTGAAGCCCGAGCCCCTAGAGCCGGTGCTCCAGAACAAGAGAAGCCACTGCAATGAGAAGCCCGCGCACCGCAACGAAGAGTAGCCCCTGCTCGCCGCAACTAGAGAAAAGCCCGCACGCAGCAACGAAGACCCAACTCAGCCCCCCCCCCAAAAAAAGTGCACAATTTAAGGACTTGTAATGTATTCACTGTGTTGTGCAGCTATCATCACTATCTAATTCCAGAACATTTCTGTCATCCCCAAAAGAAACCTTTACCTGTTAGTAATCATCCCAATTCCACTTCCCTCTATGGGTTTACCTATTCCGGACATTTCATATAAATACAATCATACAATATTCCTTTTGTATCTGGCTTTTTTCACGTAGTGTGTTTTCAAGGTTCAGCCATGCTGTAGCATGTAATGGTCCTTTGTTCCTTTTTAAGATTGAGCTGAATAACATTATACTATATGGCTAGACCACATTTTGTTTGTTTATCCATTCATCCATTGATCGACATTTCCAGATTTCATTTTTTATTTAAATCACTGTTTTTGTTTTATGATTTGGGGAAAATCAGTTCTTCCTGCTCCCACCCCCACCATGTCCTGTGGCTTAAACATGTCCAGGGTTTTTTTATAGCAGTCCCTAAACCAGTATTATCCAAACTTCTTCTTGTAAGTGACCTTGATTGCAAAATTTCTGTAGACCATGTATCACCTCCCTGTTCCCAACATAAAAACCCCACCAGAGCTAATAGGAAGAAGGTTATTACTGTTGGTGATATCAACGATCCATGGCATCCTATATCCTTTTTTTTAAATATCATAAATGGATAATTAATGCCCAGAACAAAATATGAACAATGCTTTATTATAAGTAGAAGCACTCTAAGAGGCCAAGCCTCAGACCATGAGTAGCTGTCTTACTGGGCTCCTGGTATTTAAGACTATGCTAGCTTCACCAGGTGGTGTTTCCTGCCTGCCTTTGCTGGTTCCTCAAATGGCAATGGAGGGAGGAGAGCAGGCAGGCATGGGCCAGATTCTAAAGGAGTTACCATCTCCCCGCTGGCACTCCTCGCTTCTCTCCACACAGGGCTGTTCCCCTCCCTCCTTCAGGCACCCTCAGGCTCTCCTGTAAGAACTGCTCCCGGGAAAAGATCTGATATGTCAACTGCCTCCTTCCTACTTGTGGAGAAACACTTTATATCTGTTTTAAAATCTTGACCCTTTTGGGGGGAAATACTTGTTTTTAAATTAATGATCTCACATTTAGTACCCCAGGCCCCTTTAAAAAAAAGTGTTTTCAGAAATCAGGCTGGAATTTCAAGCCTTAGTGGGTAAACTTGAAGGAGTCACAAAATAATATACCATTTTGATCTAGTAGTGTCAGTCTGGAGCAATTAAATTTTCTGTGGACTTTTAAGACTGGCCAGAAGTATCTCACTATAATCTGTCTCTTTCTCTCTCTTGAAAAAGTAAAAAGGTAATTCAGAGAAGTAATTAGGAGTAACATGTTGAGATGTTAGAAGGGAGTTCCTAACATTAAAAGCTGAAAAGACTCTCCCACCACTTCTTTTTTTTTTTTTTTTTTTTTTTTTAATTAGATATCTTCCCGGACCGGGGCATGAACCCGTGTCCCCTGCATCGGCAGGCAGACTCCCAACCACTGCGCCACCAGGGAAGCCCCTCCCACCACTTCTTAACTTCACCTGATCCCTCCAATCAACTTGACATTGATTTCCAAAGAGAACCTTTGAGTCAAGAACAGATTTTACAGTATTCACTTTAGCAAGAAGAAAAACAAAACTTGATTATGGGCTAGACTGATAAACATAATCAGCTATAGATATCGGCATTTAAAAAATATCTTCTTCAATTTGTAAGACAGTTTAAAAAACTTACGGGAATGTTTGAATATTCAAAAAACATAAGAACTTTCATGGACCACACTTTGGGAAACAGCTCCATCTTGTATTCCCAGACCTATAAAGTGATAGAGAAGTTTATCTTGGTAATTTACGTCACAGAGTTCTCCCACCTAGCAAATTAGGCTAGGCTTGTCACCTAATTAATGACCTTTAAACATCAGAGACAAAAGGGAAGTGACAAAGTTTTGTGGGAGCAGCATTTTCCATTCTTCTGTGAATTTAGAAATGTTGGTGAGCTGATTGCTGAGTGTGCCTTGGGTTCTATGCCCCCTCAGTTCCAGCCCCTTAAGCCCACTTGAACTTGCTTCTCAGACTGTGGTATCAGCTGTTTCTCTAGAGACTGTGGTTTTCGGACTGGAAGTTATTACTGCCTGATGGGAATCAAGTTCACTTAAGTACCATGTTGTTTAAGTGCTTCTCGGGATCTTTAACCTCAGAGTTCATCCATGGTTCTCTGTGCATTAGACACAGTGCGCTTTGTGCTTTTTGAAAAAGCTATGGCTTCCTAGGAAGTATAAGGAAACCGTTCCCTTGAGGAGAGAGGGGGTTATGGGGCTGATCGTGACCCAAGCACAGTCCCAGTGCTCTCCCCAGGGGCAGACATCATGTCTTACTCATCCTTGAGTGCCCAGAGCATTCTGCACAGGGCCTGGCACCTATTCAGAGAGCCAGTGAAAGAGGATGCCAGCTCGAAAGAAGAGGGTGAGTGGGGAGAGTTGCTGCTCACGCGGAGCAAGGCTGCATCTCTGTGGGCTTGGTCTGTGTGGAGGCAGAGTGCAGACGTGCAGAGAGCAGCGGGGAGTGGCTGCTACCCTTGAGTCCCATGGGGCCTCTGCCAGATGCAGGACAGAGGAGCAGTGTCTGTCAGCCCAGCCGCATAGAAGGCTCCAGAAGCTTTGCTGAGCTTAGGAGAGGGGCAGTGAGTTCCTTCCTGTCCCTGAAAGGCCTCTCAGGGCTCTTTTCCCTAACGGAGGGGAGAGACCTGGGGCCTGGCTTCTTTGAAGAACTGGGCTTGCTTTCAACACTGACATACCCCAAAATGCAGGGTGCCGCTCACTGGAAAGGGGGACAACCGGGTTCTGTAGGCAGGCCCAAGCTCCGTCCTTCTCCCACAGTTTCTCTAGAGGTTTTTTCAGCTCGCCGTTTCCTAACCTCCCTCTTCTTTAATTTGTTGCCCATGTTCACTCTTCTCTTTTTCTTTCTCCCTCTAGCCTCCCTCTCCTTGTCCCCAAGAGGTACATGCATGTCTTAAAGCCTAGCCCTTTGATTTCTTGGGGGGAGGGGTTGCCTAGGCCAAGAAACGATCATTAAAATACCTGCACATCCTAGTAGTTAGAAAACTACTAATCAGGTAAACCTTCCTGAGCGAGGGGATAGGAATCCTGGAAGCTTGAGGAGGAGGTGGGAGAGGGATTCCTGGGAGGTTCAGTGGAAAAGTCGTGAATCTATGTACAGGGCTCCAAAGACAGTGTGGGTTTACACCCAGCATGGGGGCAGCAGAAGAGTAGAGTAGCTCTGGGTAGGTATTTCCACTTTAGCAGGTGGTTTATTTCTTGTTTCAAACAAAGTAATAGTTCTTCTCTTCTTTAGGGGCTGTTAGCTCATCACATGTTCTTACAGAGCCTTGACAAAGTGTCAACTTGTGCTGGTATTTATGGTTTAGTTTCTAAGTTTATACGTTTTCTTAAAAATTTTGGTTACATTATCTAAAAGACACACACACACACACACACACACACACACACACACACACACACACACACACACACACACACACACACACACACACGAGAAGTGCTGGCATGGGGTCTGAATCTGGGTGGACCTCAGGATTCTGTGCCTTTGACCCAACCCCTTCCTGGGTCAAGGATTGTGTATGGTGCATCTCTGTCACCCTCTACTCCTGGGTGGAATCCACCAGAGATAAATAGTTTGGGGTGTGGGCCCTAGAATTGCTGCCATGGCTCACTGAGTGTGCATCCCTGTTCCCCCAGGCGACTTGGAGCTCCTCTCGGTGCTGACATGATGACAGTGTGCAGGCCAGCCAAGGGCAGCCACAGCCAGACTGAAAACCTGGGCCACAAATTGGCTGACAAGTAAGAACTTTTCTCCCCCAGGAACGCAGAAGTTGGCCCGGATTCGCAGTCTCCTTCCTTTTTCTACTGCCTTTCCCTCCTCACTAACCCTGCCTCCCTGAACTAAGGAGGCATTCTTTTCCAAGTCTTGGTGGTGAGCCTCCTGTAAATCATCTCCATGCACTGCGTTCAGTCAGCAACCCAAGACCAGAGTGGTCAAGGAAAGGTCTTCCTGGTGCCCAGTGTTCCACTTCAGGCCCTATCCCCATGTATGCCTTCCAGTCCAGGGTTTATTTTTCTGACTACTAGGATGTGCAGGTATTTTAATTATCGTTGAGCCCTAAAGCTTTGCAGCTGCATCTGTCCACACAGCCTGCTTTATATTAGCAGGGTTGTTTTCTCCCCAGATGGAGCCCTTTCCTCTGATACCCTGTCTCACATTCTGCAATGGAATTAGCAATTGCTGAGCTGTTCACAGATCACTGAGCTGTTCACAGCTATGCATCCCAGTCCAGAGCCCCTTCTGGGGCCACAGAATCCTGGAAACAGGAACTCGAGAACTTCTTGGGTACAGCAACCATGTGGAGAAGGCACTCTGCCCCTGGTTTCATCATCCTTGCCGCTCTTGCTTGAGCTTTGTAATTCCAGCGTGGTTTTCTAGCAAGCTAGCCTTTCTCCTCTTCAGCTTTTAGATGGGGCCTCAGTGATTGTGAAGCTGCTCCAGATGTCTGGGATCTTAGACAATAACTACAATCATTATAATAACACTAGTTACCATTTATTGCCATCAAGACTTATAATGTGTGCTGTGCTCTGGGCACATTACATATATTAACACAACCATTCATTCATTGACTACCTACTATGTACTGGTCACAGCAAACAAGATAAATTTGGCCTCTGCACCAATAAAATCCAGTGTTCTCATTTTAAAGTGAAAAAAAATGAAGCCAGGGTCCACACCCAGGTCCCTCTAACTCTAAAGCCATATATTTATCTACTGTCAATATTTTTTAACAGTACATAGGATATTTATGATTATATATTATATCAATTCTCACTAAGTGTGAACTAACCTGAATTGTGTTTTTATGTGTCCTGTTTCTTCATCTTGCCTCTAGCACAATGAGAGCAAGGACTTAAATTTCTGTCTTTTGAACTCTCAGTAAAATAACAAACTGGTTCTGACTAAAATTTGAATTCATGCTAATATCCTCAGTGGTGACAGGACCATTACAAAAGGGTTTCTTTTTTGTAAGCGCTCTGTTATGAATGCTAATTGATTATTTAAACAAGGAATTCTGCTTTGATAGCCACATTTAACATATGAAAATTTGTTTGCAATTTCACAAGCTTCTGGTTTATGCTGAGCAACCAAGAACGACGACATAATTTACATGTTAATGTCCCAGTCCTGGGAGAAGTCTTTACATAAACAACCGTTAGTCTCTGGAATAGAAAGCTAGCTAGTAACAGGATGCATGAAATTGCTAATTATTCATCCTTCATGTGAACCTTAACTGGAGTTTCCATATAGTCAGATCTACATATTCAGAAAACATGCACCATGAAGTCGGTCCATGCATGTTTGCTAATCTTGGCACATTTAAGGTCCCTGTGCTCCGTCATGACCTTTGCTGGTGGACAAATGCTTTGCATTTCAAAACACAGATACTCCCATTCTCATTAGAATAGCTTCAAATGTTCTGTTTTTCTTTCAAAATAATTTTTAACATCTCTGTGGCACTAACTCATCTCCTAAAGTCACGTATGGAGGCCTATATCCCCACACGTACGTGCTAGGCCAGAACTTTCTGCAATGATGGAAATGTTCTTCTGCATCCAATACAGTGACCGTTAGCCACACATGGCTACTGAGTACTTGACATATGGCTGCTGCAACTGAGGAGGAGGAGCTTTAATTTAATTTGATTTTAGTTCAAATAGCCACATGTAGCTAGTGGCTACTATATTGGACAGTGCAGTTCCAGGCTATGTGAGAAATCTGAATCTGCTTGTTTACTCACTTATTCACTCAACAAATATTTATTGACCACCTACTCTGCCGGATGTTGTTCTGGGTGCTAGGGATGTAGCAGTAGCCAAAACAGGCCACAGTTCAAAACAAAACAAAACAATCCCTGTCCTCACGGAGAGACCAGTCTAGTAGGGCTCACATTCTAGAGGAGGTTCCATTCAAATGCAGCCAATCATTGTGGCTTTACCCACTCAGATCAGGACAATTTATCAAACCCAGTATTAGGAAAAACTTCTCCTATTTTCATCAGGGGAAAAAGCAAATATGGGACTTCTCTAGTGGTCCAGTGGTTAAGGCTCCACGCTCCCAATGCAGGGTCCCAGGTTCGATCCCTGGTCCGGGAACTAGATCCCACATGCCGCAACTAAGAGCCCACATGCTGCAGTGAAGATCCCGCACGTGGCAACTAAGACCCGGTGCAGCCAAATAAATAAATACATACATAACTAAATAAATAAAATACTAAAAAAAGCTAATGACAACTACCATTTACTGTACACTCACACCATACTAGATGCTTTATGTGAGCTAGCTTATTAAATGTTTACAGCCACCCTGTTAGATATGTTTATTATTCCCATTTCACATATGAGGAAACTGAGGTTTAGAGAAGTTAAGCAACTTACCCAAGGTCAGATAGCTGGTCGGTGGTTGAATTAGGATTTAAACCCAAGTCTATTGGACTCCACAATCCAATAGCTCCTTTCATTTCACCGTGCTGTCTCCCCAAGAAAAACATAAAGTGATTTTTTTAATGGTGGTTTCAATGTGTGTGGCTTGCAACTAGTATGTAACATCTATATCTAAGTTCTAGCAAATCTGAATGACTAGTTAAGAACAATAACCAAGAATTCCTGCACTCAGTGTTTGTCTTTCTTGTTCAGGGTCAAGGTGGAAGGTCCAAAGGCTGGGGAAGACCCTCAAAGGCAGCCGTTTAGGTCCTCCATTCCTTTCCTAGAGACGGATCAGGACTCACCCTTCCGAAGAAGCCCGCTGGAGAGCCTCTATAACCTGATGGTAGAGCCAAGAGTGGACTGTTTTCAGCAGAACATGTTCAGCTCAAATATGATCATCAGCGACCCAGCTTCAGATCTCGGCACTAAAGGAGCCAGCAGGGCCGGCAAGAGGCAGCTAAGCAGTGTTCAGAACCCCTGCCCTCCCGCCCGAGGCAGGGCCTGGCACAAGTCCCTCAGCATAAAGGACAAGATATCAGAATGGGAAGGGAAAAAGGAGTTGCCCACTCCTGCCCCTGGCAGGAAAGCAGATGGGCAAGAGGATTACCTGACGTCATGTGTGATGGAGAGGAGAAGCAGCGATGGTTCGAGGACTCGGGTCACAGAGGCTCAGAACGGAACAAGGCTGGACGCAGAGAGTAGAGAGGATGAGAGGAATAAAGGGGTAGTGAAAGTTGGGGCACAGGATGCAGAGCAGAGGCAAGACCTGAGCCAGCCAGCCCGGGAGCTGGCTCCTAGCTTGGGAAGAGGCCGGGAGCCCAGGCTTGGCAAACAGCGCTTTCAGAATGATAGCCTGTCTGTGCTGAAGCAGGTGGAGAAACTTGAGCAGGCTCTGAAGGATGGGTCTGCAGGGTTGGATCCCCAGCTACCTGGCACCTGTTATTCCCCACACTGCCTGCCGGACAAGGCCGAGGAGGGGCCCACCCTTCCTGAGAACCGTGGGGGCGGGAGTGTCTCAGAATTCAGGGCCCACCGCTTGGACCTGGAAGGCAGGGAGCCTGCCCCTGAGGCCACAGAGGAAAGGAAGGGCTTGTGCGGGAGGCCCTATGACCAGAGGCTGGAGAGTGTGTACAGGGGCTCGGAGGACTCCCCCACAAGACCCTTCATCAGCCCCCCGCCCAAACCCCGGAGAACTTTCAAACATGATGGCGAAGGGGACAAGGATGGGAACCCAGGCATCAGCTTCCGGAAAGATAAAAGGAACCTGCCTCCTCTGCCCTCTCTACCGGCCCCGCCTCTGCCCTCCTCTCCCCCGCCTTCCTCTGTGAACAGGAGACTGTGGAGCGGGAGACCGAAGGCCAGTGCTGACCACAGGTAGGTGACTGGTGGCTGTCAGCTGGAGCCCTTTAGGCCGCACTGCAACTGTCTGTTCTCAGCCTAATTATTTATTTTATTAAACTGTTGGATCTTGTAGTTAGTTGAGACTGTTCATAGCTTAAGATGGTTCACTGATTAAACCTGAAAACATGGTAACTGTTACAGGTGTTTTGTGTTAGTTCCTTGTCTTCAAAAAAGAGTATTGGCCTTGAAAAATCACCCTTTGAATGTGATGTGTGCTTGTAATTCAGACAGTAACCAAGAGTTAAATGAAAACTTGTATTGACACTGGCCATCTACTAATTGGTGCTAATTGATGTTCATTCTGCTACTACCATCCCCACCTGGTGCGTGGTGCCGGAAGTCTTTCCCGGCTCTTCCTTTCATGTTTTTTCTTGGTATGGGCTCTAGAAACACACTGCCTGACCTACCCTGGCCCTATCATGGTCTATCTAAGTGACTTTGAACAAGTTACGTAACCTCTCGAGGCCTCAGTTTTCTCATTTATGCGTATAGATGCACACACGGTAAATATTTTATAATATTAAAATAACACCTTAGGTAATAAAAACATGTGAATGCTTGAAGGTAAAATCTGTGCTTTGGAAACAATTTCTTTTCTGTTTTGAAACCTAATTTCTTGTCTATTTCTGTAATGTGCTAATTGGTTTGATACCTGCTAATCTGGAAATCAGCTACTGAGAAAAACTCCTCAGAGCAGTTGCCTGTACCTGCTGTCACCACTTCTTCCCCTCCTGTGTTTATCTTGACTCACTGCAGTTGGGCTTTTGCCACTTATGCTGGAACTGCTCTAGACCGAGTCACCTACCACCTCCATCTTGCTAAATACAGTTGCCAGTTCTCTGTTCTTTTTTTGATTGACCTCTCTTAGCATTTGAGAACCAACTTGACTCGCACCACCTTGAAATACTATGTTCACTAGGCTTCTAGGCCACCTGCTTTCCTGATAGCCCTACTTCACTGGCTGCTCCTCCTCAGCTCCATTTTCCTCTCCCTCTACATGTCGGAATAACACCCCCAAACCCATCTACACACCATCCCGGGATCATGTCACCTCTCCTCCATTTACACTCACTCCCTTAAATGATCTCACCCAGTCCCATGGTTTTAAGTGTCAGTTACATGCTTATGATTCCCAGATATATATCTCCAGCCCTGACTCTCCCCCAGCCTCAGGTTTGTATAGTCCTCTCATGCTTGGGTCTCCATTTGGTTATCTAATAGCTTGGACTTAACACGTCTAAACCTAAATTCTCAATCCAGGCCACTACTAACGGTCTCTTCCCAAAATAGATGCTATCTTATTAGTGGTATCACCCTTTATTTTGCTTACGCCAAAAACCTAAGAGTCATTTGTGATTTCTCTCTTTTTCACATACCCCCAGTCTAATTCATCAGCAAGTCCTTCGGTTCTAGTTTTAAACATTTTCTTAAAGCTGACTACATCTCCTCCACTGCCACCACCTTAGTCATTTTGTATCCACCCCCAGTGTTCTTCTCCTCAGCAGCCAGAGGAGTCTTCTAGAAATACAGAGTTGATCATGTCAGTCCCCTACTCAACATGGTCTGTCAGGTAGGATTCTTTGGGTGCCAGAAATGCAATGTCTTATGTTCTCTTACAGGGGGAAAAAAGTTTGGGTGTTCTAGAATTTCTAGAAACACACACACGTATATATTATATCCTTTAAAAAATGAAATCATGCTCTATATCGACTGTTTTTTACTTAGGATCTCATTGAGATATTTCAGTGGTTCCACTTTCCTTTTTTTTTTCACCTTCCTTTTTTAACTGCCATCTTTACAGCACCTGGCTAAACCATATTTTATTTAGCCATTCCCCTAGTGATTTACACCTAGGTTGTTTCCAGTTTACAAATAACGCTGTGATGAACACAGCGTTGTTGTGTGACATTGGACAAGCTCCTAAATTTGTCTGAGCCTCATTTTACTGATTTGTAAAATGGAGATGTATAATTATCTCCATGTGACCACTTCATAGCTTTGTTGTGAAGATTGGATGAGTAAATATTTGTAAACATAAGTTAAAACAGAGCCTGGCATATAGTAAATGATCAATAAATGTTAGCTGTTATTTTTTTCTTGCTCTATTCTGTTTAATTAATCAGGGTACCTATTTCTTTTCTTTTTTTTTTTTTTTAGGATGTTGGGGGTAGGAGTTTAGTAATTTATTTATTTATTTTTGCTGTGTTGGGTCTTCGTTTCTGTGCGAGGGCTTTCTCTAGTTGTGGCAAGTGGGGACCACTCTTCATTGTGGTGTTTGGGCCTCTGACTATCGCAGCCTCTCTTGTTGCGGAGCACAGGCTCCAGACGCGCAGGCTCAGTAGTTGTGGCTCACGGGCCTGGTTGCTCCGCGGCATGTGGGATCCTCCCAGACCAGGGCTCGAACCCGTGTCCCCTGCATTAACAGGCAGATTCTCAACCACTGCGCCACCAGGGAAGCCCAGGGTACCTATTTCTTTTCTAGGACCAAACTGTTTTAATTATTTTAACCTCATAATCTGTTTTATTTATTTATTTTAATTAATTAATTATTTTAATTAATTTTTGGCTGCATTAGGTCTTCATTGCTGCACGCAGGCTTTCTCTAGTTGCAGCGAGCAGGGGCTACTCTTTGTTGCAGTGCGCGGGCTTCTCATTGCAGTGGCTTCTCGTTGCAGAGCACGGGCTTTAGGCACACGGGCTTCAGTAGCTGTGGTGTGTGGGCTCTAGAGCGCAGGCTCAGTAGTTGTGGCACATGGGCTTAGTTGCTCTGCGGCATGGGAGATCTTCCCAGACCAGGGATCGAACCCGTGTCCCCTGCATTGGCAGGTGGCTTCTTAACCACTGTGCCACCAGGGAAGTCCCTGTTTGGGTATAGAATTCTTAATTGACAATATTTTTCTTTCAGCCTTTTGAATATGTGATCCCAATACCTTCTGGCCTCCATAGTTTCTATTAGAAATCAAATAATCTTATTGAAGATCCCTTGTATGTGAGGAGTTAGGGCCTTCAGTAGTTTTGGCACGTGGACTCAGTAGTTGTGGCTTGTGGGCTCTAGAGCGCAGGCTCAGTAGTTGTGGCACACGGGCTTAGTTGCTCCGTGGCATGTGGGGTCTTCCCAGACCAGAGCTTGAACCCGTGTCCCTGCATTGGCAGGCAGATTCTTAACCACTGTGCCACCAGGGAAGTCCCCTCATAATCTGTTTTAACATCTAGTAGAGCTTACAGAAATTTCTTATTGTTGCTAATAATTAGTGGATTCTTTTGGACATGCTACATACACTACCATGTAATACACACACAAATGATCATTTGGTCTCCTTTTTAATAATTATAAACCTCTTATTTATTTCCTAATTATTCTCCTTATTCAAAAAATGTCTTGAATATTCTGATGTCTTTTCCTAAATGGTCTATATTATCACTATCAAATTTCACACACACACGAAATATGTCAGCTTTTAATTGGGATTCTATACGTTTGCTAAGTTTATTCCTAAGTATTTTATTCTTTTGTTGCCATTGTTGCTTTTTTTTTTTTTTTTTTGCCGTACGCAGGCCTCTCACTGTTGTGGCCTCTCCCGTTGCGGAGCACAGGCTCCGGACGCGCAGGCCTAGCGGCCATGGCTCACGGGCCCAGCCGCTCCGCGGCATGTGGGATCTTCCCAGACCGGGGCACGAACCTGTGTCCCCTGCATCGGCAGGCGGACTCTCAACCACTGCGCCACCGGGGAAGCCCTGTTGCCATTGTTAATGTAATCTTTTTTCTCATTATATGGTCTTTGTATTTAAGAAAATATTTATTTTTGTATATTATTCATTTAAAAGACTCCTTAAATTTCTTATTGTTTCTAATCGTTTGTCAATTGTTCCTCTTGGACTTTCTGCGTATGTAATCATATTGTCTGCAAAGAATTATCATTTTATGTTTTTCATTTTGATTTACATCTCCAGATTCTTTCTCTTACTAAAGTGCACTGACTAATATTTTCATAACAGTGTGAAATAATAGTGCTGATATCACTGGGCAGCTTTATCTCACCCCTAACTTTAGTGGTAATGCTTCTGGTGTTACTCTCAAGAACTCTTGTTGGAGTTATGTTTTCATGCTATCAAGGTGGTGTTCATTGGTAATCCTTTTCTTACTAAGAGTTTAAAAAATTAGGATTGGGTTTTGTCAAATTACTTTTCAGAAACATTATATGATTGTGTGTTTCTTCTCCTTTGACCTATTAATAGTGAATTTATATCGTACTATTTGGGGGATGAACTCCCACTTTGTTCTGGTTCATTATTCTTTTAATGCACAACTGAATTCTATTTGCTAATATTCTATTTAAGATTTTTTTAAGATTTATTATATTTTATTTATTTAATTAATTTATTTTTGACCGTATCGGGTCTTAGTTGCGGCACATGGGGTCTTTTGTTGTGGCGCGCAGGCTTCTTTCTAGTTGTGGTGTGCAGATTTTCTCTCACTAGTTGTGGCGTGTGGGCTCCAGGGTGCGTGGGCTCTAGTTTGCGGCATGTGGACTGTAGTTGAGGTGCACAAGCTCAGTAGTTGTGGCGTGCAGGCCTGGTTGCCCTGCGGCATGTGGGATCCCAGTTCCCTCACCAGGGATCAAACCTGCATCCCCTGCATTGGAAGGTGATTCTTTACCACTGGACCACCAGGGAAGCCCCCTATTTAAGATTTTTGTCCCAGTATTCTATAAATGGGACTGGTCTATACTTGGATTTTATTATACTAACTTTACTAGGCTTTGGTATCAGCATTATGTGATATCTATAGAAGAATTTACAGGCTTCCTTCTTTATGTGCTGAGAAGGTTTGAATCGACCTCCAATTCTAAATCCTTTCCCAAACTAGTGCCAACCTCAGGGCCCTAAGTGCCCTCGTGACTTTTCTGCTCCTGTCCCCAGTGCTTACCCAGAGTAGCCCTTCCGTGCCCTTTCCGGGCTATTCCTCCAAAGAGGCCCACTCTCCCAGGGGCAGCTTCGTTCTGGGAAATTGGTATCTTTCAGCTGTGTCATCACTGGGCAGACAGATCAACCTGGTGAACAGTTATTCCCATTATCTCTTCTCTCTTAGCTACCATCTGCTCTTTTCAGTCTTCCAGCATTTTCTTTAAAACCAGCTAAAGTTACTTAGTTTCAGTCCAAAGATGTAATTTTTCTTGGCCAGTTTGAATATGGTTGCATCAACTGTGTTTTAAGAATTTTGGCTTTGGATTTTTCGTTTTGTTTAAAATTGTACAATGGAGGTGATTAGGGCAAGATGTTCGCTTTCTACTCTTAAAAAACAAAGTATGCTCTTTATTGTGGTCCTATCGCTTAAGGAAAAAAAAAAGAAAAGACCCAACTCTGAATTTGGCAGGCTTCCTGTCCTCTCTGAGGCAGGAAAGCCAAGCCAAGGTTGAAGAAAGAAATGATTAAGGATTTTGAGGTTATGAGGGTTTAGAATTACACGGCCAGGCTGCGCGCTCCCGAGAACGTATTCAGCTTATTTTCATAGGCCGTTAGTCCACCTCAGCGAGAGCCAAACCAATGGATTCAGATTCTCGGTTTGAGAAAATGTCTTTTTCTTTTTCTTCTTTTTCTCTCTTTCTGTTTTTCCCTGCTCTTTTTTCTTTTTTCCTCTTTTTTCTTCTCTTCCTCCTTCCTTCTGTCTCTTCTCTCTTCTTTCTTCATTTCTCTAAAGCCCCAGGAAATTAACTGCAAGGACTTATGCCTTCAATCCTAAAATGGAAAATGAGAAACCCTCAAATGTCAGGAAATTCCAAAGATAAGCTTCCTACAGCAGCATTAACTTGGTTATGTATATTTTATGGCATACGTTTAAAAACTTTGGCAGGGATGCCTTAAGGCTGACATTTAACAAGAAAAGTGATTATTTTTTAAGTGTAAGCAGCGTCCTGAATTCACATGGGTCTGTGTGTCCAAAACGTTTTCATTCGAATTCAGATTGTTTTATTTTAGTTTAATATGATCACATGACAGAGCTTTTAGATCTTTATGAAACCAAATAACTATGTTGACCAAAATTTCAACTTTTCAACTGATTATTTTGGCATCACAGAGATTCAGCCTTTCCTTGGGGCTTTAGTGTAAGACTTTCAGAACTTTCTGAGGACATGAAACCTCAGTCATTATATGGCTGCCAAATTATACGGTACTGTTATTGATTCCATAATTTCCATCTACTCTAGGACTGATAGGGATCCCCACAGAAGTCTGGCTGGGCAGCAGCCCTCAGCTATCATGGGTTTAGTCGTTAAAGTTAACGTACCAGCCACACTGTGGTCTGTCTCTGTCACTATCTGTCTCAGTCACCATGTCATCCATGAGGCAACTCTAACTACCATGTCTAAAAACTGAATGTTTAAAATTTTCAAAGGGGCAAATTGTTTGATTAATTTGAGATTTAGAGCAAAAGTAACTTTGAAAGCAGCTGAGAAGCTTGACTTTGTGAATTCATTTATTTCGATAGTAGTTTGCATTGGAAGACAAAGAGATGAGAGTAGAGAGGGTGGTTGTCATTCTACATTACAATAGTGATTGTCATGTCATTTCTCATGAGAAGGTGGAAATGGTTGGATTTTAGGTACAATGGTGGCTAAGGATAGTTTTTCTTCTGACATTTCTATTTTTGCATCCAGGATAGAGATAAGTGGAAACCCAACAGGCGTAGTCATAGCCCTCGACAGAGGAGATACCCAGTAGCAGAGTGAGAGCTAAGAGCTGACATAAACATTCATTTAGCCCCCTACTCTGATCACCTGGTGGTGAGACAGGCTGGGACCTGGGACTCTTTGCTGCAGTGCTCAATGCTTGCACCTGGACAAACATCTCCTTGAGCAGCAAAATACAAAGAAACTATAAGGGACTAAAAATAACTGTGTGCATGTGCAGTTGGGACAAATTCTGGACAAAAGATACAAAGAGG
Source organism: Aethalodelphis obliquidens (assembly GCF_003676395.1). Taxonomy (NCBI): domain Eukaryota; kingdom Metazoa; phylum Chordata; class Mammalia; order Artiodactyla; family Delphinidae; genus Aethalodelphis; species Aethalodelphis obliquidens. The sequence continues at coordinate 13,258,441 of NW_020837949.1, forward strand.
CCAAAAAAACCCAACTGCCACTTTTGAAGAGCGGGAGGGAGAAAAAGTAGGGTACTGCGCATGTCCGCTGCATACAACACCACCAAAGGGGTGGGAAACCCACCTAAACCATCCCTCTGGCCCGACCCCTGGACACACCCTTACCCTCACCCCATTTAAGGAACCAGCTCGCAGCCCCTTGAGCAAATGAGCAAGCAAGGGAACCTGTTGTTTGTTCTCACTCCCCACTGCTGCAGCAGGGGCCCCAATAAAGTCTTGCCTGAATCTCTTTTCTGGCCTCTGATCAATTTCTATTGATTAAGGAGGCCAAGAACCCTGATCAGTAACAGTGGTATGAATGCCCTTCCCAAGGAGAAGAGCTGCCCCTGATCACCGGGGATGGAGGAAAGAAGAGAGTCTGTGGCAGCTGGAGGTGGATGAGGGACTCAGAGCAAGGCATCCCTGGTTTCTAGATCATCTGAATGGTGTTTTAGGTGGGTGCTGGGTCTCAGGCTGTCCAAGCAAATTTAAATACAGCTGAAAATAATTCTGGGGGAAATATGTTCAAACAGTTGACTAAACATTAGCTCTCAGAATACAGATAAAATATATCTTTACCCCAAAATAGGGATAAATTATAAGCAGTAAAGATGGCCATTAAAACCAGCTTTTAAAATATTCACTCACTTACTCAACCAACATTTTACTATACCTATGTAGTATTATGCTATCGCAATGAATAAGACAGACTCAGACCCTGCCCTCATGAAACTTACGTACTAGTAATAGTCAGAACTATACAACTGGTTATGTAACTAAGCACTCTCGGGGCAGTGAGGAAGCCTGTGGTGCTGTGGGAATGTTCAGCAGGGGTAGCTAGCCTGTCATGGAAACCTGGCCAGCTCAGAGAGGAAGTGACACTCATACAAGGCCTGAGGTTCCCAGGCAAGGGGGTGGGCTGGGAAATGGGTGTGTGTGTGTGTGTGTGTGTGTGTGCAGTTTGAGTGGACAAACAAGCAGAGGCCCTGGGGCAAGAAAGAATTTAGCACACTGGAGGACTGAAAGGCAGGGGGTGGGCCAGAGGGGCAGGAAGAGTGTAAGCTGAGGTCCAGAAGCCCTCTGGAGTCAGCTCTGGAAGAGCCTTGGAGCCCAGGCGAGGGTGTTGGCCTGTTACCGAAGAGGAATGGGAAGCATCTGGAAGTGTCCAAGAAGGGGAGAGACACAATCCGATTTGCGTTCCTAAGAGGTTGCCCCACCCCACAGCTGCGGGGAGACTGGAAGGGGCACCAGTGGACAGGGTGGGTAGTTGGGGCGGGTGGGAGGGAGATCAAGGAGGTTTTGGGTTACCCTGTGGTATAACTGCAGTGGGGGTTGAGAGAAGTGGGTGGATCCCAGGGATACTTTGCAGGTAGAACTCGTTAGTTGGTTAGATGTGGGCAGTGATGGAGAGGGAAGGTTGCACAGGACTTCCAGGGTTAAGGCGTAAACACGTGGATGGATGGTGATGGCCTTTGCCGAGATGGCAGCACTGGAGAGGGAGCTGGTCCTCGTGAGGGAGTGGGGAATGGTGGTATGAGTTCAACTTCGGATTTGTTCATTTTGAGCTTCTCTTGCATCATCTAAACGGAGATGTGGGATGAGCTCTTACGTTAGTACTTCGTTTACAAAATATGGAAAAGTCACAAATAACATTCAAAATGTGGGCATCCCTGGTGGCGCAGTGGTTGAGAGTCCGCCTGCCGATGCAGGGGACACGGGTTCGTGCCCCGGTCCGGGAAGATCCCACATGCCGCGGAGCGGCTGGGCCCGTGAGCCATGACCGTTGAGCCTGCGCGTCCGGAGCCTGTGCTCTGCAACGGGAGAGGCCACAACAGTGAGAGGCCCGTGTGCTGCGAACAAAAACAAAAACAAAAACATTCAAAATGCTACTTGAAATTACACTGTTTTGCTGGGGGACACCACACAGCTTGCCGGATCTTAGTTCCCCAACCAGGGATCCAACCTGTGCCCCCTACGGTGGAAGCGCAGAGTCCCAGTCACTGGACCTCGAGGAAATACATTCCCAGGGACTTCTTACCGTGCATCACCAGCTGTGAGCTCAATTCCACCCTTTAAGAGGTGCTTATTAAACATGCAGCTGGATGTGGAACAAACGTGGAAATGTTTAAACGAGAGAGAAGCCAATTTGGATGTGGTTATCATTAGCCTTTCAAAATTTCCTTTCAAAGTTAATGTGTAAATAACGGTATTAAAACCTTTTTTTCAAGTAAATAATATTTTCATGGAAAAGACTTAGCTAAATAATTGGATGATTAGTTTAATCATATGTCTCCTCTTTGGGACCCTAATCACCGACTTGAACCTCAGAACCAAAGGACTGCAGTCCTTGGAGGCATTTATGCAGATTATAGAAATAGTGCTGAGGAGGAACCAACCACTTGATAAAGCTAATGCTTGCAAACATGTCACCAACACAGGACAATAAGAAATCAAACTTCGTGATTGGAATTTTGTTTTCCCACTGCCTCTAGAAGCTGGGCATGTAAGGATTTCTGGTTTCTTCTTGATCTTGGATGGACAGTAGCTTCATGTTGATTTAAAGTTTGTCTTTCAGGCTTCCTGTATAAGAATTAACCAGCTAAAACCCAACATTTTAATACAGAAATGGAACTACTATTTAAGAAATCCTGTGATGAATTCTTTTGCAAATTAAATAAGAGTTTTGCACTGTGAATAACCATCCTCTAATCAGCTTTTTTTTTTTATTAATGGAAGTTTGTAACATTTTAAAAGTGGGTTTTTCTAATACTGTTTAGATTGGTGGTACCTTTTATGTGTTGGTAATCAAATGCAAAATATGGCTGATATCTTGTTTTAGCATCTTGTTCTCAGAAATATGGAAGGATCGTAAAAAAAATTCAAACTATAGCTTGAAATCCCAGGGTATCTGACAGCAGCCATTTGGATTACAGGCTAATCCCATCCTAACAAACCCCAACAGATGATCCAGATTCTTGAGTGTGCCACATATGCTCTAAATAAGTGAGCCATCCGCTGGGACTTGGAGAGCCTTTAGCATACAAACATCTTTATTGTTAGGGCATTTATTATTATTTTTTTTAACATCTTTATTGGGGTATAATTGCTTTACAGTGGTGTGTTAGTTTCTGCTTTATAACAAAGTGAATCAGTTACACATATACATATTCACTTTGATTCACAAAGTGAATCAGTATACACATACACATATGTTCCCATATCTCTTCCCTCTTGCGTCTCCCAGGTCATTTATTATTAAAACATTTGAACTAATATTCAGATATTATTTTTTAATAATTTTATTATTTTAAAATTTGACCTATAAAAATATTGCTTCACTGGTACCTCAAATGATATTTTTAAAAATAAATAATGGAGCTTCCCCAGTGGCGCAGTGATTGAGAATCCGCCTGCCAATGCAGGGGACACGGGTTCGATCCCTGGCCCGGGAAGATCCCACATGCCACGGAGGAACTAAGCTCGTGTGCCACAACTACTGAGCCTGTGCTCTAGAGCCCGTGAGCCACAACTACTGAGCCTGCGTGCCACAACTACTGAAGCCCGCGTGCCTAGAGCCCGTGCTCCACAATGAGGGAAACCACTGCAATGAGAAGCCCATGCACCACAACGAAGAGTAGCCGCTGCTCGCCGCAACTAGAGAAAGCCCGCATACAGCAACGAAGACCCAACACAGCCAAAAATAAATAAATAAAAATTTAAAAAATTAAAATAAATAATGATAGGGCTTCCCTGCTGGCGCAATGGTTAAGAATCGCCTGCCAATGCAGGGGACACGGGTTCGAGCCCCGGCCCAGGAAGATCCCACATGCTCCGGAGCAACTAAGCCCATGCGCCACAACTACTGAGCCTGTGCTCTAGAGCCCACGAGCCACAATTACTGAGCCCGCGAGCCACAACTACTGAAGCCTGCGCACCTAGAGCCCGTGCTCCGCAACAACAGAAGCCACTGCAATGAGAAGCCTGCGCACCGCAATGAAGAGTAGCCCCCGCTTGCCGCAACTAGAGAAAGCCCGCGCGCGGCAACAAAGTCCAACGCAGCCATAAATAAATAAATAAAATTTAAAAAATAAATAGTGATAGGGCTTTCCTCTTGGCACAGTGGTTAAGAATCCGCCTGCCAATGCAGCTTTCGATCCCTGGTCTGGGAAGATCCCACATGCGGTGGAGCAACTGAGCCTGTGCACCACAACTACTGAGACTGCTCTCTATAGCCCGCGAGCCACAACTACTGAAGCCCGCGTGCCTAGAGCCCGTGCTCCACAACAAGAGAAGCCACCACAATGAGAAGCCCATGTATTGCAGCGAAGAGTAGCCCCCACTCACCACAACTAGAGAAAGCATGCGCTCAGCAATGAAGACCCAACGCAGCCAAAAATAAATAAATAAATTTATGATAAATAAATAACGATAGAGCTCTCTCCGTGGCAAAGCAAGGCACAGCTGCAGCCCCTTTCTGCAATCAAAGAAAAGGCCCACCTTAGCCAACATCATGCTGGAATCCCAGGCAGTCAAGGCTTTAACTGTAGGCAGTGGCCACCACCCTCTCCCTCTGCTGGTGGGAGTGGACTTCCTGCTATTGTGGCAGAAACTGCTCAGCTCCCAGTGAAGTGACTCCCCACCTGTCCTCTCTTTTCCCTGTGAGGGTTCATAGCATCTCTTCATCGTATAGTTTAGTTACATTATGGGAAATAGAGGGCTTGCCTGGGCAATGCTCAGTAATGTGTAATATGGTTTTATAGAGGAAATTAGTTTGGGAATTCCCTGGCGGTCCAGTGGTTAGGACTCCGTGCTCTCACTGCCGAGGGCCCCTGGTTCAGTCCCTGATTGGGGAACTAAGATCCCACAAGCCACACAGCCAAATAAAAAACAAAAAAATAGTTCAAGTTCCTAACAGTAAACTTTGGAAACTCGACCTGATTTAATCTGGGGACTGTGACTGCAGCTTTCCTCCTGCCTTGCCTTACTTGTGTGCTCTGCATAATGCCTGTCTTTTTTTTTTTTTTTTAATTTATGTATTTTTGGCTGTGTTGGGTCTTCCTTGCTGAGCATGGGCTTTCTCTAGTTGCAATGCGTGGGCTTCTCATTGCGGTGGCTTCTCTTGTTGCAGAGCACGGGCTCTAGGCACACGGGCTTCAGTAGTTGTGGCTCGCAAGCTCAGTAGTTGTGGCTCGTGGGTTCTAGAGCGCAGGCTCAGTAGTTGTGGAGCACGGGCTTAGTTGCTCCGCAGCGTGTGGGATCTTCCCCGCCCAAGGCTTGAACCTGTGTCCCCTGCATTGGCAGGCGGATTCTTAACCACTGTGCCACCAGGGAAGTCCAGTGCCTGTCTTTTTAAGAGCACCGATCTCTAACCAGATTTCCTGGGTTCTCCCAAAGTGACTTTGAGCAATTTACCTTATGTCTCTATACCTGTTTTCTCATGCATAACATGTGTATAATAATAGTAATCTTTCACAAGGTTGTTGTAAAGTTTGAATGTGCTGACCCAAGACAAGCACTTGGTCAGTACACAGTAAGTACTGAATGAATGATTCTGTGGTCTCTGAACAGTTTGCACTTTCCCTACCACGGAGCGTACATGCTGAGGACTAGCTAACGTAACTTGGTTTGCTCAGCAGGGGAAACCCAGGAGTTCTGGGCCACACCTCCAGCCCCAATCAGCTGTCTGGCTGTTGCCAGCCTGGGCTAATGGAAACTGGACTAGAAAATGTTCAGAGTGGGGTCACAGCACAACCCATTCCCATCTTAGAGAAAACGGCTCAGACCTGCTTTCCCCCAGGTCCCATCTGCGAGAGCTCTGAAACTCAGTCCTTCCTCTCCCCGCTGGACACCTCAAGGGGAGAAAGAAGGGGCTCATGGATTAGTATCCCTTTTTTTGGGCACAAACTTCTTTTCATAAGTCAGAACCCTGGGGCACTGGTGACGGTTTCAGCCTTGTGACCTGACTTAAGGCCATAGAGCTCCAGCCTAGAAGCCCATCTTTGTGCTCCTGTCCTAAGTGCCGCGTTCAAGTTCATAAAGGAATGAGGGTGGGGTGGAGATAAGGGGTGATGAATTCAGTTGTGCAGATATTAAAGTATAGAACCCAATGAATTCCCCGGTTGTCCAGTGGTTAGGACTCGGCACTTTCACTGCTGTGGGCCCAGGTTCAATCCCGGGTCGGGGAACTAAGATCCCGCAAGCTGTGCAGTGCAGCCAAAAAGAAAAAAGTATGAAGCCTGAAGAGGAGAAGCTTTGGGAAATACCTATAGCCCAGAAAGAGGAAGAGGTAGAGAGCTGCCAGTGCAAGCCCAGGAAGAGCGGTCTGACAAGGCAAGTAGAGTTAGGGCAGCTCTGCACCCGCCTCCTCAAACCATCAGGGGGGCCGGTTTGCAGGTGTTTCCAACCCTTTGCCAAAAGATACTTCTGTAAAATATAATAAAAAAAAGAGTTACCAGAGGAATGTAATGAAAAAAGACGTCAGTATACAAACCTCAGTTTTTTTGTGTTTTTTTTTTAAGTTCATTCTGTCAAATTGTTTGAAAAGTTCCTAAACGCTTTCTCTCAATTTCTGTACTTATCTTGTTAAGGACCGGAAACAGTTGGCACCCCAGCTCTGGCCCACAGATTGCACTTTGAGCACTGCTACCTTATGCTGTAGAAACCAAGTGGTGTCACGTAGTGAAAGGACCGAGAAAGTTGTTAGGTTCTACCAGAAACTCACTAGTGACCTTTAGGAGGAATTTCAGGAAAGGGATGCACACGGACAGGTTGAGAGGGTAAGGGAAAGGAAAACGAGTGAACTGTGGTAAACTAAGAGAATAATCTCTGCTCATCCTCCCCTCCCTTTAGTTAAAAATGTTGGCAAGGGCTTCCTTGGTGGCATAGTGGTTGGGAGTCCGCCTGCCGTTGCAGGGGGCACGGGTTCGTGCCCTGGTCCGGGAAGATCTCACATGCCGCGGAGCGGCTAGGCCCGTGAGCCATGGCCGCTGAGCCTGCGCGTCCGGAGCCTGTGCTCTGCAACGGGAGAGGCCACGGCAGTGAGAGGCCCACGTACCGCAAAAAAAAAAAAAAATTTTTTTTTTTGGCAAGGAAGGTGAGAAATAGCAGAACCACAAAGGTCATTGCTCCAAATGAAAGCTTTTTAAGATAGAGGAAACCTGTGCATGTTAAAGAAGGAGAGAAAGAAGCTAGTGGAGAGGGAAAGATTTCAAATGCAAGAAATCCCCAAAGCTTGGAAAGCAGGCAGATGGCCTCTGCTTGGTTCTGCTGTCTCATTGCCTGGCACTCTCCACCCTCTTCCCTGCAGCCCAGCCATGGTGTCCGTCTGTCTGCCGTTTCCTGAAATGCACCGAGCTCTCTCTGTAGACTCAGGACTTTCCCACATGCTTTTCCCTCTTTTTGGAATGCTCTTCCCCCGACTAAGTTCTTTTTATCCTTCAAGGCTCAGCTTCAATGAGTGACTTTCTCATAGAGGCCTCCCTTGATGCATCCCACAACCTACATTGAGCCTTCCTCGACATCCTCGCAACCTGTGCTTTTCCATCACTGAACTTAACCCAGTTTATAATTCTGTTTATCTGTGTGTGAGCTGGTTGAACATTGTCTTCCTCCCTAGAATGTAAGCTCTTTGAGGCACGGACTCTGGCTGTTTTAGTCCTCATTTTCCAAACCCTGAGCACAGTGCCTCCCACACAGTAAATGTTCATATAAAGCCCTGGCTGCATAAATAACTAATAGCACCACGACAGATAATAATAGCTAACATTTGTTGAGGGCTTATTAGGTGCCAAGGACTTTACAAACGTCCTCTGTTCTATGGACAGTCCTATGAGATAATTACTATTTTTACAAATCAGGACACTGAGTTTGAGCTCAGGTAGTTTATCCAAGTTGAAAAGACTTGTGAATGAGGGATTCGGGATCTGTGTCCAGATTTGTTTAATCCTAGAGCCACCAGAGGGGCACTTTCTCCCGGGGCTGGAAGTGTGGGTGAGGAAACGAGGACGCTCTGCATTTCATTTAGCTGCAATGTGCCATCTGGCATGCGCAGAACACTGTACTAGACACATGTGAACACAGTGAGAGAGAAGAGCGGTGATTGCTGAGCCAGAGGAGGGTTGTGAGCATCTGGGCCCTGTACCAGAAGGAGTGAGGGGCCAGGACCAAGTCAGCTCAGGGATGTGCCCTGTTTAACGTGGGTGGACTGCATGTTCACCTAAATTCCATTCACAGAAGGCCCAGGTGTGTTCAGCAGAAATTCCTGATAAATCTGCTTGGGGCCAGAAGAAGGTGAGCCTCTGGAGCCTGAGTGGGCAGGACTGTTCTGCTCCAACAGGGAGAAGTTGTGGGTTACTTTGGAGAAGGATAGAGAGAGAAGAAAAAGGGGGGAGGTGGAGTGAACCTGTGAGATGGGTGATGTTTTGTATGTTTCATAATATGACCCACCTCATGATCTCCCAAGTGTTCCATAGAGTTACAAAAGATCATAGAAACTCAAGGTGACTGGCCGTGTGTGTGTGTGTGTGTGTGTGTGTGTGTGTGTGAGCTGGAGAAGGGGCTAGATTTCACAGTAGAGTCAATACCAGCAGAACAGGGACAGCCTGTGTGGATGTAAGATGGGGGGGAGGGTGGCGGTGAGCCAGGCCCCAGACAGAGCCCCGGGCACATTTGCACAGATCTCAGGGTGGTGTGGGGTGCCTCAACTGGCCCTTGGGTTTCTGATAACCACTTGGGTGAGAGAAGGGGGAGGTGCTCAGGCTTCTTGTCTGCTCTGAATTGGCCATTACTACTCCTTTGTGTTTATTAATGTGTGCTCTGTAAACACTAGAACATTTGAAAAATCCAGAAAAGTAAAAGTGAAGAGAAGACACCAGTCGTCCCTCAGTCCTGAGATAGCAGCTCTATGTTTCACTTCTCTTCTTTTTATCTTCTATGTACATGTTTGCTTACAAAGTTGGGATTGTATTTTATATGTATACTTTACTATCTTTAGCTGGCATAATAGCATAAACATTCTCACAAGTAAAAACCACATCTCGTATTTGAGGATTTTCACACTTTCTTATAAAGGACAGAGTTGATTTCAGTATTGGAAAGCTTTGCAAGAAAAAAATACATTTTGGCATGTATTCTCTGAACCAGCCTAATTTGATTTGAGTTCTCGGTTTTTTTTCTTCCCACCTTGTACAACCCAGAAAGTCCTATGAGTTTGAAGACTTACTGCAGTCTTCCTCTGAGAACAGCAGGGTGGACTGGTACGCACAGACTAAGCTGGGGCTCACACGCACTTTATCGGAGGAGAACGTCTATGAGGACATTCTAGGTAAGAGGCCAAAATGTTTGAGTGAGTCTGTCTATGAGAAGGAAGAGGGAGGAAATGGGGCTGGCTGCTTGAAATACACACACACACACAAACACACACACACACACACAGTCACACTCAAAGACAAACATGTACTCAAATGAATGAGAGATCAGGTAGGTGGGTGGAAGAGTGACCCATGGTGAAATACATGAGAGAAAAACGGGCTGGAGTGGGGAGGAAGGGCTGGCGATGAACGGCCAAGGAGGCAGCGTGATACAGCGGGAAGCACAGGAGACCTGGAGCCTCAATATCCATGACTGAATCTTGGCTCTGCTACTTGTGAGCTGTGTGACATTAAGCTGGTGACTTAACATCTCTGAACTTCAATTCTCTCATCTCTGTACTAGGGAGGATGACAGCTACTTTACAGGGTTGTCTGAGGGCTGAAGAAAATGGTATGTAAAATACCTGGTTTATAACAGACTCTCAGTGAATTGTAGGGATTACTGAATGAAAGAAAACCAAAGACCACCGTACTCTTTCCAAAACTGTAGGAATGTGGCAGTAACGGCATCACAATTCAGACTGAAATGCATGTCTTCTATTTAAAAAGTAACTTTGGCCTTGCTCTAAAGAATTCTGTGATTCCAAAATGGGGCTCAGATTCACAGAGCTTTTGTGCATTTAGGTTTGGTGAGTTAAATAATCTCCAGGGAGGATCACAGTTTCAGTAAGGTGTAAACCCAGACCGTGTCTGCATATGTTGAGGGCGGCAGTGGGGGAGAAATGAGCTGAGGAAGAAACCCTTCTGTGTCCCTATGCAAGGGGCAGAGCAGGCATATATACATGTACTTACATGCATACAGTCATCAACACTAGAAGAAACTCCATGGTAGGAGGAAACATGAGACTTAAGGAAGGGCGTACACTAAGCCGAGCTATTTGAATTGCTGTGTCCAAGCTGCCAGAGATGGGTTCCTGCCAAAGCAGTAGGCTTCCCAAATCCAAAGTGGGTATGAGATCTAGACTTCTCTTAGCAGTGTGTACCTGACAGAGAAGCTTTCAGTTACAAGGAACAGAAAACCCAACTGAAACAACAAGGGGAGTTTGTTGGCTCATGTGACCAGAACTGGCTTTTTCTTCCTCATTTCTTATCTCTCATGTTAGCTCCATTCTCAGCAGGTTTCCCACGATCCCCATGATGGCTGCCGTTGGCTCCCCAGAATCTGTGCCTTGCAGCGAGAAAGGAAAGCCTGTGTCCTGCAAGTCCCAGCAAACATCCTGAGGTTCACTCTGATGAGACTGATTTAGGTCCCTTGTTCACCTTCAGAGCCCAGGAATGCCATGCAGCAATTGGCTTAGGCTTGGAATGTGAGCCCTTCCCAGAGCTGGTCACTGAGGCAGGGATTCGGGATACTCAGATTGGCTTAAACCCTGAAACTGGGAGTGGAGTTAATCTCACATTTCTAAGAATGGGGAGTCAGGGAGTTATCCCAGTGAAAACCAAGGTCTGTTACCAAGAGGAAGGTTAAATGGATAGCAAGACAACAGATATCCCCACAAGGAGAGACCTGATAAGGTGTTGGGTCGTGATCTGATAAGGAGAACTTCCTTAGTGTTCCCAGTTTCTAATCCGTTGCCTTTGACTGCAGATCCACCAATGAAGGAAAATCCTTATGAGGACGTTGAGTTACATGGTCGATGCCTCGGGAAGAAGTGTGTCTTGAATTTTCCAGGTTCTCCCACCTCTTCCATCCCTGACACACCCACCAAGGTATGAGCCCCCAGAGGAGCAGTGGGGGAGAGGGGTCCCCAGCACCACGGCCTTGAGCAGGCTGGAGTTCTGGGTCACACTGGAATGCCAGGCCACCCTCACTGCCAGGCTCCTGGATTTACACATCGGCAGCCTACCTCCTCTTCCTGCCTCTAGTTCTCTTGGAACCCCTCTGCTCAACAAGGCTTTCTAAAGTGTCATTTTAGCTTCTAGGTCAGAATTCTCCCCAGTTGAGTAAATAAGATAGTACATCCATGTTATACAGCTATAAAGAAGAATGTCCTGACATAAAACAAACTCATATATGTTTGTGAATGTACAAGAATATCTCTGTAAGGGTCCCTAAGAATGAGTAAGTGGGTACCTCTGTGGAGTTGTCTGAGTGTCTGAGTATCTGGAGGTCAGGAAAGAAGACTGACATTTTCACAGAATATCTTTTTGAACCTTTTGCAGTTTTGTACTATGTGCATACAGATAATATTACGATATTCACATACATGATAACTTCAACACATTGCCTACAGAACTGAGTTCATATTCTTTCTTTTTTTTTTTTGCGTATGTAGTTTTATTTATAATGGTCCCAACTGGAAACAACCCCAATATCCTTCAGTGGGTGAACAGTTACATATAGTATAGTACATTCATATGATGGAATACTGTTCATCAATAAAAAGGAATAAGCTATTGATGTATACAGCAACCTGGATAAATCTCCAGAGAATGATGGCAAGTGAAAAAAGCCACTCCCATAGAGTTACATGCTACATGATTCCGTTTATATAATATTTTTGAAAGGACAAAATTGTAGGAACAGAGAACAGATTAGTATGAATTCATATTCTTTAGCATAGCATTAAACTTCCTTCATAATTGATCCCTGGTTACCATTTCCCGCAGTTTCTATGTACAAAATCTTCTCTCCAGCCAAAGCCTACTAACTGCCCCTCTGATATTGTAGCCCCAGGATCAGCAAACTTTTTCTCTAAAGAACCAGAGATCTGGTTATATATGATGATATATGATCTCTGTTGTAACTACTCAGCGCTGCCATCGCGGTGCAGAGCAGCCGCAGACTATATGCAAACCAGTAAGTGAAGCTGTGTTTTATTTATGGACACTGAAGTTAGATTTTATATAATTTTCATATGTCATGAAATATATATATATATTTTTTAGCCATTTAAAAGTGAAAATATTCTTGGTTCATGGCCTGTACAAAAACAGGTGGTGGGCCAGATGTGGCCCGTAGGCCGTAATTTGCCCACCCCTGTGCTAGGTCATTTCTACCTCTGCCCTTGGCTCTTGCCTGGACCTCTCCCTTCCCATCCTTTAAGGCCCAGTTCAATCATGCCTCCTTCAGGAAGGTTCCAGGTCATCCCAGTCCCTGGGACTTGTTCCCCCTGTACTTGCCTGCAACACTCAGTGGGCTAAGCATTCATTTCACACCAAACTATATACTGTCTTATGATATCTCTTACTTTGATGATTTGAATTCTGATTTAGGTCACGTAAAATATCTTTAAAACATCTCCCCAACTAGATTGTAAATTCTTCAAGGTCAGGAAGTATATATTTGGTTTCTTTGTGTCTTCCATAAGTAGTTGTTATACAATGGTTTAGTTGTTGAAGAAATTAAATAAAGGAAGACCAAATCCAGGCTGCAAGTGTCCGTTTAAATCCTATTGAAAGGATCTGTTTCCAGCCTAAGAAAAGAAGCCATCTTCCTCTCTGGGCTCCACTCGAGGTCAGGATTTGCTGGCGTGCGGGGTGTATACACATGAGACATGATAGTCTCAAAGGGAATCTTCTTCAAGAGGGTGGAAGGTAGAACCTTTCATGAAGGGTGGATCTTACCCACCCAAGTCGATTGCTGCAATACTTGCCAAAACCAATTAACTGCTGCTTTCTCCTCCTATGGAAAAGAGTGTCATCATGAATAATCCATGACAACCAATAATTAGCAAATAGTTTCTACTTGCCTTTGAAATGTGTTGTTTATATTTTCATTGGAATGTGGATGTCTTCAACATTTGGGGAATCCTTCATTTCCCACAGTGGATAAGTCTGGCTTAGAAGAAGAAGGCTGTCTGTAGACTTTTCGATGATGTCCATTCTGACTGGCATGAGGTGATACCTCATTGTAGTTTTGATTTGCATTTCTCTAATAATTAGTGATGTTGAGCATCTTTTCATGTGCCGCTTGGCCATCTGTAGGTCTTCTTTGGTGAAATGTCTATAAACAACAAATGCTGAAGAGGGTATGGAGAAAAGGGAACCCTCCTATACACTGTTGGTGGGAATGTAAATTGTTACAACCATTGTGGAAAACAGTACGGTGGTTCCTTAAAAAACTAAAAATAGAGCTATCATATGATCCAGCAACCCCACTCCTGGGAATATACCTGGAGAAAACCATAATTTGAAAAGATGCATGCACCCCACTATGCATGGCAGCACTATTTACGATAGCCAGGACATGGAAGCAACCTAAATGTCCATCGACAGAAGAATGGATAAAGAAGATGTGGCACATATATACAATGGAATATTACTCAGCCATAAAAAAGAACAAAATAATGCCATTTGCAGCAACATGGATGCACCTAGAGATTGTCGTACTGAGGGAAATAAGTCAGAGAAAGACAAATATCATATGATATCACTTTTATGTGGAATCTAAAAAAAATGGAACAAATGAACTTATTTACAAAACAAATAGAGTCACAGATGTAGAAAATAATTTTATGGTTACCAGGGGGAAAGGTGGGGGGGTAGGGATAAATTGGGAGGTTAGGATTGACATATATACACTAGCATATATAAAATAGATAACTAATAAGGACCTACTGTATATAGCACAGGGAATTCTACTCAGTACTTTGTAATGACCTATACGGGAAAAGAATCTAAAAAAGAGTGGATATGTGTAATTGTATAACTGATTCACTTTACTGTACAGCAGAAACTTAACACAACAGTGTAAATCAACTATACTCCAATAAAAATTTGAAAAAAGAAAAAGAAGGCTATCATACCCAGTCTGCCCCCCTCGTGTCTTACTCAGTTCTACCCCACTTCATGCAGGGAGTGAACTGCATGGCCTCTTAGGAACAATGGAAAACATCTGCCCAAAGCAGCTCTGCCTGCAGAACTGGGTGCTCCTCCCTCGTACCAGAAAATAAAGGCTTAGCAGCCCTTTTCTTCCCCTTCCTGCCAGGCTAGAGAAAACCTAGGTCCCCTGTCCCCAAAACAGTAAAGCACAGTAGGTAATCATGTCAATGAGAACTTGAAGTCCAGAGGCAGCTATCCTGCAGAAAGAGAATCCAGTTGCCCAATGCACATGTCTGATTGCCACAGATACTTGCAGGCATTTTGGGCCTTTGCAAGTCATTAGCAAGACTCTGTGTCATGCTCAGTTCTCTGCCTTCCTACATCTGGGTGTCTGGTTTGTGTCCCCGTTCTGGGGGACAGCTGCAGACTTCTCCACCTCCTCCATTTAGCTCATCAATATTCATGGAGCATCTGCCACATCTGGGCTGCATCTGGGACTGGGAACTTACTGAAGCAGTCTTTCCGTGACAACCTCCTCTACCAGCCACAGAAAAGTCCTAAAACATATTTGAGGATTTTTATTTAATTAGATTGTGCCTAGTCCCAGTAGAGAAGTAAGGGTCAACTGGACAGATTTTCCTCAACAAGGAGAGACGTGCAGCTGGGGGCAGATGCTGACACTTACAAACACACAATGTAAGCTCCTGAGAAGGGGCCGTTTTCTTTTCTTACTATGTGTCACCCACCATTCCCACACGTAGAATAGCACAGTGAATATGGTAGGAACTGTTTTTTGTAATAAAGGAAATCTAGGCTAATATGAGATACTCTTTCTTATGTATTGACACCTAAGTGGGAAAAGTCACTAACTGGCATTCTCTGGTTGCCTGGGTAGCTTACCCACACCATCTGCCACCAACAAATCATCTGTTACTTAGCTGCGGCTACGTAGAGACCGTATCTGGTCAGGTGTGCAGGTTCTGGAGCCTGACTGCCTCCATTCAAAACTTACCTAGACCACTTGCTAGTTCTGTGACTTTGGGCAAATAATCTTATCTCTATACATCTGTATGTCATTGGTAAAAATACGGAATGATAATTGTACACTCCTCTTAGGGGATCTTATGAAGATTAATCAAATTAATTATTGTAAACCACTTAGATTAGTGCCTGCAACATAACTACTATTTATGTGTGTTTACTAAATAGATAGAATTATGCTTTTCAGGGACTTCCCTGGTGGTCCAGTGGCTAAGAGTCTGCACTCTGAATGCAGGGGGTACGGGTTCGATCCCTGGTCAGGGAACTAGATCCCACATACTGCAACTAAGAGCCCATATACTACAACTGAGACCCGGAGCGGCCAAATGAATAAGTAAATAAGTTAAAAAAATTTTTTTAATTTAAAGAAAAAGAATTATGCTTTTCAATATGTGTGTTTTTTTTTTAATTTGGTTGCACCAGGTCTTAGTTGCAACACGTGGGCTCCTTAGTTGTGGCTCCTGGGCTCCTTAGTTGCAGCTCGCCAGCTCCTTAGTTGCGGCATGTGAACTCTTAGTTGCAGCATGCATGTGGGATCTAGTTTCCTGACCAGGGATCAAACCCAGGCCCCCTGCATTGGGAGTGTGGACTCTTATCCACTGCACCACCAGAGAAGTCCCTCAATATGTGTTCTTTATAAAATAACCTCATTTTCTAAAAGCAGAACATTCTCATTATAAAATTCTTTTTAAATACCAAAATGTGTAATCTTAAAAAAACTCATCTGTAATTGGGAATTTTTATTTTTTCTTTGTACTCACCTATATTTTTTTCTATAATAGATTGTTATTATGTGTGTGTGTGTGTGTGTGTGTGTGTGTGTGTGTTTAAAGTATTTTTATAAATTGCATGTAATCCCAACACCCAGAGAAAACCACTGTTAACACTTTGGTTTACTTCCTTCCAGACCATGTCACACTGTGTGTGTGTGTGTGTGTGTGTGTGTGTGTGTGTGTGTGTGTACATGAAAAAAAGATTTGGGATGATGTTGTATATACATTTTTGCCGCTCTTTTACATTTATCATGAGTGTTTCCCCATGTCATTACTTTATTTTTAAAAACAACTTGTATTGCCTGCATGGTATGCCGTCATTTAATGTAATGCCATTACTTTACATTAGCGTAATGTCCCAATTGTTGGAACGTGTGTGTATGCTTTCCTGTGTATCTCTATGTATGTATAGTTAAGGGAGCTTCTATGTATTCATGTGAATATGTGTACGTGTGTGTGAATGGCATCTGACTACTTCCTGGGGGAGGCCTCTGTAGAAGAGAGTAGGAGTCAGGTTGAGATAGGTAAAAGAGGAGATGGGATATTTTATATCAAGGACCCTTTCAGTCTCCTGCGGTCAGTCTCCTGAGGTAGTAGGACAGGGACATTCGAGGACTGGAAGGAGTTAAGCCATTAGCCACCATTCACAGACAAGAAGGGTGAATGAACTCTGGCTGAGTCCAGGTCAGCTCCCTCTTCGAGGCACAAGGCACGTAGCTTCCTTGTCGCCCCCTCCTCCCAGTGGATGCTCCCTGGCCAGGGCCCATCATACTGTCTCCTGAAATAAGAGGTTTCAACAGAGGGTTCTTGTCTGCTTTTCCCTTTTGGACACTACAGATCTTTGGTTGAGTCTATTGCAAATCAAATATTTCTAAGGTTAGGGAGACTCTGCTGCAGCAGAGCTAGGCTCCTCCATAGAGATTACTCCATAGAGACACCATAGGACGGGTGTGTTATCATCAGGGCTTGTCGGTCTGAGGTGCTCTGATCAAAAGCTGGGATCTTCTCTGGACCATAGTCTGACACAATCATTCCTAGGGTCCTGTAGTGACTTTCCTTTTATACTATAGTTCAAGTTTGGCAAACTGCTGATGGTTGCCTGATTTTGTGAATAAAGTTTTACTGGAACACAACCAAGCTCATTTGTTTACATATTGTCTATGGCTGTTTTTGCACTACAGTGGTAGCGTTGAGTAGTTGTGACAGAGACAGTATAGGCCACAAAGCCTAATATATTTACTGTCTGGCCTTTTAGAAAAAGCTTGCTGATTCCTGCTGGCTTCATATCCTCACTTTCAAAGGCTTTCTACAGGCAATTCTGTCTTCATTGTTGACCATCTTTCCATCTGTTTCACTGCACTGGCTGTAAACCCCAAAGATACTCTTGGTTTTATTTGCTCTTGACTCTATTCCTGTTCTCAGATTGTGCTTGTTATACATGATAATGCTCTCCCCGACAGCCCACTAAGCCTTTTTATCAGTTAAGAAGCTAATGAGGGCTTCCCTGGTGGCGCAGTGGTCGAGAATCCGCCTGCCAATGCAGGGGACACGGGTTTGGGCCCTGGTCCAGGAAGATCCCACATGCCACGGAGCAACTAAGCCCATGCACCACAACTACTGAGCCTGTGCTCTAGAGGCCATATGCCACAACTACTGAACCCACGTGCCACAACTACTGAAGCCTGTGCGCCTAGAGCCCGTGCTCCGCAACAAGAGAAGCCACTGCAATGAGGAGCCCGCGCACCACAACGAAGAGTAGCCCCCCCTCGCCGCAACTAGTGAAAGCTCGTGTGCAGCAGCGAAGATCCAATGCAGCCAAAAATAAATAAATAAATATTAAAAAAAAAAAAAGAAGCAGCCAATGAAATTCCACCCCCTCATGAAAACTCCCTGGACATTTGGTGGCTTCCTTTGGGTGCTCTGGGACACACCAGGCCTCCTCTCCAGCAGCATGACCCCTGGAAGATGCAACCCCTACACAGCCTCCACCAGGTCTCTTCGCACCCTTTAGAAAGTCATGTGCCGTGTTTTCCTTCCTTTCCGTTTTCTTTATTCTCAGCCCTTTTCATAGGTCAAAACTTCTTTGAACAAACTCTATCGCAATCTAAATCTCTAATAAAAACAGATACCTGCTTTTTGCCAACAATTTGGTATGAGATTCCAATGCAGTGAAAACTGGGGCCATTTCCTTGGATTTCATTGCAGATGGAGTTTGGTCTTGAAGAAGGCTTGTCATTATTCCTCTTTCTGTGCTGCTTTAATTATTAAGAAGCCCATAGAGAGCAAGTCAGGCCAGCCTCTTCTACTCAGGGCTTGCGGTGCTATGCAATTGATTGCTCCCTATAGACCCATGATGACACAGGAGGAGGCCACCTGGGAAGGCTGGGAGTCTTTATTCCTGGAAATCTTTAAAAAGGTTCTGGAGGGCTTCCCTGGTGGCGCAGTGGTTGAGAGTCCGCCTGCCGATGCAGGGGACACGGGTTCGTGCCCCGGTCCTGGAGGATCCCACATGCCGCGGAGTGGCTGGGCCCGTGAGCCATGGCTGCTGAGGCTGCACGTCCGGAGCCTGTGCTCCGCAATGGGAGAGGCCACAACAGTGAGAGGCCCGCATACCGCAAAAAAAAAAAAAAAAAAAAAAAAAAAAAGGTTCTGGAGTTATTGATACATACTGTTTGGAACTAAGTAAGAATGGAGAAACCAAAGGAACAAAATAAAACTATTCTATGAGAGTTTAAGATATGATAAATGTGGTCTTATAAATTGATAGAGAAAGAAAGGCTTATTTATTAAATAGAATAGGGATAAGTTAGCTTGAAGGAAAAAATCAGTTTAGACTAACATACAATAAAATAAATTACAAATGGACTAATGAATAAAATATATTCAAAATAAACTAAGAACATCCAAAAGAAAATGGAATTAAATATATATTAAACGTTTAAGAAGGTATTATTTTTCTAGGGAAAGAAAGAAGAGCGTAAATTAATCACAAAGGAAAAGATGATCAGATTTTCATACATGGAAATGCTATGTGGGGAATTCTCTGGTAGTCTAGTGGGTAGGACTCCAACCTTTCAGTGCTGTGGGCCTGGGTTTGATCGCTGGTCGCAGAACTAAGATCCTGCAAGCAGTGAGGCCAAAAAAAAAAAAAAAAAAAAACTATGTGAAAAATTCCACATAACCAAAATAAAAATACAAACAAATCACACGGGAAAAACACACTTGCAGCAAAACTGACAAATAGTTCATCTATTCTATATAGGGAGCTCATCCAAAATAATAATAAAAACACTAGGATCCCAAAGAATAAACAGGAAAAGAACATAAACAATATAATAAAAATGCAGTTAGAACATTAAAGTATGAAAAAATGTCAATGTCTTAAAGAAAAACTTACACTGAATGCCTATTGTGTATCAGGTACTCTGCTTGATACCTTTATCTCATCTAATTCATTAGGTAATTTTTAAAAAGAGACATTGCAGCTATAATTATGGTATCATAAAACATGCATCTGGAAGTACCTTTAGAGAACATGTGGTCAAAGTTGTTTAAAATCTTTATTAATTTTCCTTATTTTATTGAGTAGTTATTACATTCATATCATTCAAAATTTTAGTATGAAAAGTATCAATGAAAAGTCTTTATCTCACCCCTATCTCTCTCCCCAGAGCAACCACTGTTAGTTTTTTGTGTATCCTTCCAGAACTGTCCTATGCCTATACCAGCAGAATAGCTCCCCAACACACACACACCAGCATACTATACCAGCTATTCTACACCTTACCTTTTATGCTTAACAATATATAAATGAGAGAACCTTCCATACCAGTCCATTAAGTTTTTTTATACCTGCATTGTATTCTACTTTATGGATGTACCATAATTTGACCAGCTTCCATCGATGAACCTGTAGGTTGTTTCCAGTATTTTGTGTTTACAAACCATGGCACAGTGTACGGTATACTTTGCATAATATGACTTTCCTTGTACAATATAACTTTGCATAAGTATGAACATATCAGTAGGACAAATTCCTACAGGTGGAATTACCGGGTCAAAGCATATAGGTATTTGTACTATTGTTGACACTGCTAGATTGCCCTCCGTAGAGGTGTACTAATTTCCATTCCCACCAACAGTGTATGAAAGTGTGAAAATGATTTTATTCCCTCACTTTCATCAATACAGTGAGTTATCAAATTTTTTAATCTTTGCTCATCTTTGAGTGAAAAATGTTTCTTCAGTACATGAAAAGATGCTCAACATCACTAATTATTAGAGAAATGCAAATCAAAACTAGAATGAGGTATCACCTCACATCAGTCAGAATGTCCATCATCAAAAAACTACAGACACTTCCCTGGTGGCGCAGTGGTTAGGAATCCGCCTGCCAATGCTGGGGACACGGGTTCGATCCCTGGTTCGGGAAGATCCCACATGCCGCGGATCAACTAAGCCCATGCACCACAACTACTGAGCCTGCGCCCTAGAGCTTGTGAGCCACAACTACTGAGCACATGCACCACAACTACTGAAGCCCACACGCCTAGAGCCCGTGCTCCGCAACAAGAGAAGCCACCGCAACGCGAAGCCCGCGCACTGCAACGAAGAGTAGCCCTCACTCTCCACAACAAGAGAAAGCCCGTGCACAGCAACGATGACCCAATACAGCCATAAATAAATAAATAAATATTTTAAAATCTACAAACAGTAAATGCTGGAGAGGTATGGAGAAAAGGGAACCCTCCTACACTGTTTGTGGGAATGTAAATTGGTACAGCCACTATGGAGAACAGTATAGATGTTCCTTAAAAGACTAAAAATAGAGCTGTCTTATGATCCAGCTATCCTACTCCCGGGAATATACCTGGAGAAAACCATAATTTAAAAAGATACATGCACCCCCAGTGTTCACTGCAGCACTCTTTATAATAGCCAAGACATGGAAGCAACTTACATGCCCATCGACAGAGGAATGGATAAAGATGTGGGGGACTTCCCTGGTGCCTCAGTGGTTAAGAATCCGCCTGCCAATGCAGGGACACGGGTTCGAGCCCTGGTCCAGGAAGATCCCACATGCCGCGGAGCAACTAAGCCCGTGCGCCACAACTACTGAGCCTGCGTGCCACAACTACTAAAGCCTGCGCGTCTAGAGCCCATGCTCTGCAACAAGAGAAGCCACCACAATGAGAAGACTGCGCACTGCAACGAAGACCCAACGCAGCCAAAAATTAATTAATTAATTTTAAAAAGATGTGGTACATATATACAATGGAATTTTACTTAGCCATAAAGAAGAAGGAAATAATGCCATTTGCAGCAACATGGATGGACCTAGAGATTGTCATACTGAGTGAAGTAAGTCAGACAGAGAAAGACAAATATAATATTGCTTATATGTGGAATCTAAAAAAAAAGGTACAAATGAACTTATTTACAAAACAGAAATAGAGTCACAGATGTAGAAAACAATCTTATGGTTACCAGGGGGGTTGGGGGTTAGGGATAAATTGGGAGACTGGGATTAACGTATACACACTAGTATATATAAAATAGATAACTAATAAGGACCTACTGTATAGCACAGGGGCCTCTACTCAGTACTGTATAATGAGACCTATATGGGAAAATAATCTAAAAAAGAGTGGATATATGTATATGTATAACTGATTCACTTTGCTGCACAGCAGAAGCTAACACAACAGTATAAATCAACTATACTCCAATAAAAATTTTTTTAATGTTTCTTCAGTGGAGTTTTAATGTTTTTTTTTTCTGATTGAGTGAAGCTAAGAATCTTTTATATATATAAAAGTTGTTATATTTCCTTTCCTGTAAACTTTCAATTCTCATCTTTTGCCTGTTTTTCTTCTGAGTTGTTAGTCTTCTTCTCATTAATATGTAGTATGTATTAGAAAAATGAGTTCTATAAGTCGCAAATTTTTTTAATTGGTTTTTTATTTGCCTTTTGACCTTAAAGCAGCTCATTTTTAGAAATAAGACACTGAGGCCCAGAGAAGTGAAATTCCTTGTATAGAAGGCACTCAGCTTACCAGTGGCAGGGACAAAGCTATGCTTAGGTCTTGTAACTCCCGGTACATTGTATCAGAAAGCCTCATTTGTAAAGTAAGGGATTGAGCCAGGTGAGTTCCCACTTGTCTAAAAAGAGACTGGATTAGACTTGCATCCTTTATCATGCTCATTTTCCATAATTGAATGATGAGTGTTTATTGAGCACTTAAGAATAGCATAGGCAGACTCAACATACCCTTGGGAACATAGACCAGCTTCCCTTCTTGATCTTCTTGGTCTCCATCACTGCCACCACCAGTTACCTCTCATTTAGTCCCTTTGTATTTATTTACTCTTCTTTTTTCCTCTCCCCTCACAGCATTCCTTGTCCAAACCTGCTTTTTTCCGGCAAAATTCAGAAAGGAGGAACTTCAAACTGCTGGACACTAGGAAGCTGAGTCGGGATGGCACTGGGTCCCCTTCTAAAATCAGCCCTCCCTCCACCCCCAGCAGCCCTGATGACACTTTCTTTAACCTCGGAGACCCACAGAACGGCAGGAAGAAGAGAAAGATACCCAAGGTAAGGCTTGCAACAAGCTTCATGTTCAGATGTGCACTCCCCCTTCCCTGCAAAGGAAGGCTGCAGAGGAGTCTGGGCAGAGGTCAAATCACTGGGCCCTTCTTCCTGCTTCACCACAGGCCGGGTAGACACGGTGAAGCCAGCAGGCTGAGATATCTGGCCCTTTGTCAGAGTAATTGTGGTGGTCCTGTAGCCTTCCTCTTAGCCATCCCTCTCCCTACCTTTATCACTCTTAGGATACCAACCTGTGCTTCCAGGACCCAGCCTCAAAGGGCCGCATCTCCCTCCTTCATGGCCTCAAAAAGCAGAGCTCCATCCCTCGTGCTCTGGCTCAGGCTCTGTCACCTCCCACTGCAGAGGTGGCACCACATGGAGCCTGCGCTCCGAGGGAGCACTTGTCAAAAATACATCTTTTCTGGCTCTTTTCAGCCCCAAAGGCAAAACGTGCCCAAGGGCTTGGATGTGCATCTCATGTGGCCGCTGTTGCTGTTACATTTCCTTTGCTCAGTCCAACCCCTGCAGTGCTTGTCATTCTTCATTGGCCACTTTGGTACCAACTTCCCTCAGGAACTTTTAGAGCAGGAATTCTTCATTTCAGAGTCCATGGATGGACTTTAGGGGATCATGAAACCCACAAAATCATGTAAAACTGTATGGATGAGCTTGGGGGGGATAAAAGGAAGAGGGGGTGGGTTGTCTGTACATTTCATCAGATTTCTCAAAGTGACCCGTTGACCTGAAAGTCCAGGGACATTTTCACAAGCCAGTCCCTCCTGACCCAGTTTGGTTAATCAGTGTTTTGAGCCATAATATCACCCCTGCCCCCGACATTCTTATTCAAGTGAAATTAAGTCACCTGGGCAATCAAGAGGGCATTCTGGGGGCTTCCCTGGAGGTCCAGCAGCTAAGACTCCGCGCTTCCACTGCAGGGGGCACGGGTTCGATCCCTGTTCGAGGAACTAAGATTCCCCAAGCTGCACAGCGCAGCCCAAAAAAAAAGTGCATTCTGAAGGGTGAGGGCGGTTAGGCTCAGGTGGGCAAGAGAAGACCTGTCACCTGCAGCCCAGCAGCGGGGTTGCAGGTGGAACAGGGGAGAAGATGTCTTGCTTTGTGTTGTTGATGGAGGGCAGGAGTCAGGCCTCGTTCCCCTTCCTGTTCTCCTGGTTGCCTCGTGCCACCTGGGGCACAGTGCAGGTTGCATCTTGATCATTGGATGCTGGCTGAATGAGCTCCCACTAGTACATGGATCCCAGTCTCCTTCGCCCCTGGTGGAATCGCTTTCTGTCTCCCTTTGGCTGTCTTTCAGTCACTGTCTTAACTCTCCTCTTCTTGTTCTGGCATGACTCACACATATCTGTAATGTCAAAAACCTGCAATAGTGAAATAATTACAAGTGGCTGTTAACATCTATACAGCCTCACTGTTATTTTAGCAAATTAAACAGGAACAGTCAAATGAATCAGCTGAGTTTAAAAGAGTTTTGATACAACTCTAAGTCTGACTCTGTATCTCTTAGTTAGCATTTACCCTCTGTCTTCTACCCCTGCGCTTTTACCCATCACTTCCCCCTTTATAGTATTTTAATATTTAAAAAAGATTTTTTGAGATTGAGGGGAAGAGAATATGTGTGCATATTTTATATAAAAATAGAGAGGTGGAGATAAAGGTAGAACTATTTCTGCCACTTCATATGAGTTTAACTTGCAAGCAGCAGTTTGTCCCTCTTACTTTATTGCCTGAAATTGAAGTGAGTTTCCCCACTTACGTAGTGCCCAAGCACTTACTCAAGTAGGGTTTGGCAGGTGTAATCAAATCTGGAGAAAAATCAGCAACAACAACAACAACAAAATCTTATTAAAATTTTAGTCATAAAGGTGAAGTACACAATTCTTCAAAGGAATGTTTAAAAAGAAAACAAATGACTAATTACAGGGACTTCGCTGGTGGCGCAGTGGGTGAGACTCCGTGCTCCCAAGGCAGGGGGCCCAGGGTTGGTTCCCTGGTCAGGGAACTAGATCACACATTCATGCTGCAACTAAGAGTTTGCATGACACAACTAAGGAGCCCGCCTGCCGCAACTAAGACCCGGCACGACCAAATAAACAAATAAATATTTCTTTAAAAATGACTCATTACAGTCTATTAGAAGTCTCATGAATCCTCAGTTCTATCACTTGCTACTTAATCTTAACCTAGGCTTGTCCTTTCCAAATGCTTTGAATCCTTTACTTGAAGTCAAAGTTTCTTTTTCAGGCACATTCATGACTTCCAGGTTTTGGAACCTTAAAGCGTTTGCTATCCAAAACCCTTGCTTTTGTGTTTTTATCTAGCAAGAAGGACTTAATGGTCTACTCACAACTCATCAGTTAATGGGTTGGTTGGTGTTCCTTCAGCTGCCTCTGCTGTAACGCGTAACACGAGTCCCTTCTGGAAGTATGGATGCTTCCCTTGATCTCTCCCGCCTCAGCCCTAAGAGGAATGAAGGTCCCAGTGGAGGAGGGGAGAGAGAAAGAGACAGTCCTTCCCTATATTCTCCTAGCAACCCTGTACCTTCATTAACGTGGCAGCTGAAACGGAGCAGTTAATTACACAGTGGTGTGATGTCCCCAGGTTTCATGAAACATCGTGCTGTCCTTTATAATGAGAAGTGAACTCCCCCTCGGCACTGTAGCAGGTTTATGTGGAATCCTTTGTTTCTTAGGCAGCCATCATAGGCAGAATTAGGTCCCAGATGACTCTCTGTCTGAAACAGACTGTCTTCCAAATGAGCTTTTTTTTTTTTTTTTTTTTTCCAAATGAGCTTATAGTTAAAAATGTTTGTTTTCAACTTTAAAAAAGTTTCTAAAAAGGCCAATACTTCTAGTACAGAACACTTTTGTGTTTTTTTTCAGAACACTTTTAAAACAACAAAACTTATCTCCTGTTAAAGTTCAATTATGTGAAAGCCTGTTTAAGTTTTTCTCCCTGGGGAAATTTTTTTTTAAATAAAAAGGAACAAAGATTTATTAACTGAAGTATATATTTGGCTTCCACTTACTCTATGACCTGATTTAAAATGAGAAAAACCTTCTCTGTCATATTATTTATACTACTTACATAGCACTCATGAATTGTCTTATAGTTACGAATGCACCTTCGTCCTTCCTGTTAGCTTGTAAACTCCCTGAGAATGTGTGCCATGTCCCATATGTCCTTTTATCCCTCACAGCTCCTAGCAAAATCCCTTGCACATAGGAGATGCTCAGTATTCATTCAACAAATTAATAATTAACAAATATTTATTGAGTACGTACTGTGTGCCAGGCCCTGCTCCATCCCATACAGGTACTGTGACAGCAGTAAATAAAAGTGACAAAAATTCCTGCCTGCATGGAGCTTACAGTCTAGTGTTCATTTTATTTAAACAAATGGAAGGATATTAACTATATTGTAAATGTCTTCTTTCTAGTTAATTTTTGGATACTTTGGGGGGAGATTTTGAAAAGGTTTAAAAATTTCCTTCTCTCCAAAAACAATTTGACCTAGCAACTCATTTGTTTATTTACCTGTATTTTTTTTTTTGCGGTATGCGGGCTTCTCACTGTTGTGGCCTCTCCCGTTGCGGAGCACAGGCTCCGGACGCGCAGGCTCAGCGGCCATGGCTCACGGGCCCAGCCGCTCCGCGGCATGTGGGATCTTCCCGGACCGGGGCACGAACCTGTGTCCCCTGCATCGGCAGGCGGACTCTCAACCACTGTGCCACCAGGAAAGCCCTACCTGTATTTTTAAAATCGTGATAAAATATACATAACATAAAACTTACCGTTTTAACCATTTTTTAATGTATAGTTCAGCGGCATTAAGTACATTCACATTGTTCTGCAACCGTCACCATCATCTGTCTCCAGAACTTTTTCATCTCCCCAAACTGAAACGCTGCACCTATTAAACACTTACTCCCCATTCCCCCCCTCCCCCCAGCCCCTGGTCACCACCATGCTACTTTCTGTCTCTATGAATTTGACTACTCTGGGTACCTCGTATAAGTGGTGTCATACAATATTTGTCCTTTTGTGACTTATTTCACTTAGCATGAAATCCTCAAGGTTCATTCACGTTGAAGCATGTGTCAGAATCTCCTTCCTTTTTAAGGCTGAATAATACTCCCTTGTATGTACATGCTACATTGTGTTTATCCATTCATCCATCAGTTGACATTTGGGTTGTTTTCACTTCTTGGTCCTTGTGAATAATACTGTTGATACGGTGCCTTCTTGCATGGGAAATGGGGTTAGTGTTACATCCCACTAGTTAGAACATGCGGGAAAAGAAAAGAAGGCCAATTCAGGGGTGTGAGCTGTCAAGGAGGTGGCTGGTTCGTGAGAGCAAATATAAAGAGCTGCCACATGGCAGGGATTTGGGGGTGAAGGCAGAGGCCTCAGTTGGGTCAGGTTCACGGTTAGAGAAGAGGAGTTCACACTGAGAGCTGGCAAGGCCAGGGCTGGGCTTCCCGTCAGGAGCCAGAGGGCACAGATGGCCGAGGCTACAGCAGGGCAGTGTCAGTGAGAGTCCACAGAGCTGGGGGGACGGAACCCAGGCTGGCCACAAGGAGGCCTTGAGAATAAGCCACCCTCCTCTCTGGTGGGCCAGTGCTTGTAGAGAGGAGCTGGTGAACTACTTTAGGGAGGGGATCGAGGAGTAGGGGGCAGAGGTGGGTATTGGCAACTGTCCCTGACGGGTACGCATCACCCAGTTTACCATAGCACACCCCCTCCTGTTCTTCCCAATGTATGAAAGAATTTTCAACCTTTCAAGGCAGCAGCTTACAGACAGCTCCCCTTTAAAGTCACTGGTTTGTGTCAATTATGCATGGGTAGACTTCCCTTTCTCCCAACCAGATGGAACCCAGGAAGCTTACACTCTTTTTTTTTTTTCATTTATTTTTGGCTGCCTTGGGTCTTCATTGCTGCGCGCAGGCTTTCTCTAGTTGCAGTGAGCGGGGCCTCCCCTTCATTGCGGTGCGCGGGCTTCTCATTGTGGTGGCTTCTCTTGTTGTGGAGTATGGGCTCTAGGCGCACGGGCTTCAGTAGTTTTGGCTCGTGGGCTCTAGAGCACAGGCTCAGCAGTTGTGGTACACGGGCTTAGTTGTTCCACGGCATGTGGGATCTTCCCAGACCAGGGCTCGAACCCGTGTCCCCTGCATTGGCAGGCGGATTCTTAACCAATGTGCCACCAGGGAAGTCCAGGAAGCTTCTTCTCTTGGAAGTTGCAGGTGGTGCTGTAAAGCCTGAGGGGAAGTGACCCAGAGCCTCAATCACCGGACAGTTCTGCTATAGTCAGTCTGGAGGATGTACTGCTTACTAAGGTGTCTGCTGAGCAGCTCGGCTTCTGAGCGCCAGAGAGGTCATGAAAGGCCTCAGCAAGTCTGCGGCCAGTGTGTCCTCTGCAGGAAGGACGGTGTGCCCGGTACATGGCACTCCTCCCTGCAGTCCTGAGCTCGGACTCAAGAGCCACCGCAGTCCCTGGTCCCTTCCTGCTGCTCAGACACTCTTTGGCATGGTGCCTATGAAAGGGGCCCTGCCTGGGAACATTTTTTTTTCTGTCTCTTTCTTTCCTTGTTTTGTTTTGGGGGCAAAAGCTCCTTCCCAAACCACAGTTACGTTTCACTATCAGGACCGGGGGGTGAGGGGGCTGGGGGGGGGGAGCCATCACACCATTTAGCCAATGAAATCGTCTCCCTCTGTGTCTCAGCTGGCTGCGTTAGCATATTCAGACGACACCCGCCCATACATCAGTGAGGCTGGCAGCGGCCTTCAGTGTTCTTGACAGTCATGCTTCTATCTGGCCCAGAGGAATGACCGAAAGACGCCGGCGGGCCAGTGGGAAATGTCTCCCCCCACCCCCTTTCCCTGGCCCACCACCCTCCTAAAAGAGAATGGGCAGCGAAGGAATCCCAGCTGCCACAGGGAGGAGACTGCTCACACTGGCTTTTCTTCTCCCCGTGTCTGGCAGCTGGTGTTGCGAATCAATGCCATTTATGAGGCCCGGAGAGGAAAGAAACGGGTGAAGAGGCTGTCCCAGTCCACGGAGAGCAACTCAGGAAAAGGTAGGGCCCTGCCACCATCCCTTCTCCCCCAAGAGTCTGAAAACAGAATCTTCCTACAAGTGGCT
The DNA here is from genome assembly GCF_003676395.1 of Aethalodelphis obliquidens. NCBI lineage: Eukaryota > Metazoa > Chordata > Mammalia > Artiodactyla > Delphinidae > Aethalodelphis > Aethalodelphis obliquidens. The sequence goes on from NW_020837949.1 coordinate 13,287,150, forward strand.
TCCTGTTGTTTGGGGTTGACTCAGCAAGGAGGAGAACAAGTTGGGGGCTTTGGAAATGTCCCCCACCATCCTGTCTCCCTGTGTATCTATCAGGTCAGCCTAGGGCTGCATTCTCTGACCTCACCATGGGAGCAACCTTCTTTGCTTAAGATACATTAAAGGGGCCAGTATCTTTTGCTGTATTTATATAGGTACCATCTGAACTAAAGCCAAATTAATTTGGAAACACATGTAGTTGGACAAAGACATAGTTTGTTCATTACATTTAAATAGACAAAAAGAAAACAGCCCCTCTGAACTAGAAGTCTTGGATTTGTGCTACCACATATAAAAAGTTTCCTGCATTAGAAAAACCCACACTTGCAACTTTCTTCCTTTTGTTGTTATGTTTTTTTGTCTAGTGACAGATGAGAACAGTGAGTCTGACAGTGACACCGAGGAGAAGCTGAAAGGTGAGAAGAGCAGTTGCTGTGCAGGGCGCGTGCAGGTGACTGGGAAGCTGCGAAGGTAGCCCTTCCTGTTCAGTGTGAGGGACGGGACACAGTGGCCTTGCACGAGCTTGTTGGGCAAGTCGTGAAAGTCTGAGCCTGGCCAGAGTGGGCCTGTTCGGTCCCTGAGCCTACAGCTCAGTTCTAGAGATCCAGGGTGGCTACCACTGCAGTGACACCCCGTTCCTGTGCCTTTCCGTTATGTCATAGGTGTTTGTCACACCTGTGTAAGGTACAGTGTGCTGGCCTGGACTCCAGAGACCTGGGGCTCTTGCCCTACTCCTGGCTCTGTGATCTGGAAGAAATCACTTGAGATCCAGGGCCTCTAGTTCCTCATCTGTCAAATGAAGTCACTGAAATTATTGGTCCCTGTGGATCTAAATTTCGTGATCTCAATCTAGGCTTTAGTGAGTTTTCCACAGCTTTTCAGACCCTAGGGGGGAAGCCAAAGAAAGCCATAGTCCAGGGCTGCTCAGTGAGGTGATGGGGACCCATCTGCTCAGTGGCCCTGCCTCATTTGCCTCCAGCACCCACCTGCTCCCACCTCTGGAATGAAGCCAGTCACTTCCATTGCACAGAATGGTGGCAGGAGAGAAGGCAGATGGGGTTCCTGAGTTAGTCAGGCCTCTGCCAGTTGAGCCACATGGAATGTTTTCAAAGCTCCCAAAGCGCTGGGGTCTGGATTTTGTCACATCCCCCAAACTGAAAGATGAAGGAAGTGAGTGAAGGGAGGAGTCCCCACCCCATCTGACAGAGGAACCCAAGGGTCACTCAAGCCGCTGCCCTAAGTCCAGACAGCAGATCTCACATTCCAGGCTCCTGCACCCCGATTAGCCTGGTGGCCCGGCGGGTGTTGCTCCAACTAAAACTCTGGCAAGAATCCCAAATAAGGAGCTTTGTACTAATTTGTTAAATGTGGGAACACTCTTTTAGGATTAGAAAAAGTTCTTTGAGCTAGGAATTACACAACGTGTTGCAGCTCTGTGCAATTCCACATTGGGGGTGAGTCATTTTCAGGCGTTCTCTCCCTCCCTCCC